>NC_069122.1:19408705-19708705 GCF_026914265.1 Mya arenaria
CGTTACTACGGTGATACAGTCGGGACATTCTGTGGAATGTTTGTTACAGGGTTGTACAATAGAGCCAAATGAGGACGTGAGACAGCTGAAGGTGGAGATGGAGAACCAACGCGCTCTTCAGATGGTTGCTGTACAGCCCACCTCAACTGACTATACAACAGACATTAGATTAAACAGGGTGACCATGTCAGCAGAAGCGTTCAGACATCTCGTTACTATGGTGATACAGTCGGTACATTCTGTGAACTGTACGTTAAAGCATTGTACAATAAAGCCAAATGAGGACGTGAGACAGCTGAAGGTGGAGATGGAGAACCAACGTGCTCTTCAGATGGTTGCTGTACAGCCCCCCTCAACTGACTATACAACACACATTACATTATACAGGATGACCATGTCAGCAGAAGCGTTCAGACGTCTCGTTACTACGGTGATACAGTCGGGACATTCTGTGGAATGTAGGTTACTGGGTTGTACAATAGAGCCAAATGAGGACGTGAGACAGTTGAAGGTGGAGATGGAGAACTTACCCGCCCTCAAAATAGTGATATTCGATCATTGGAACATTGCGTTCAACGTGAATGTAAAAGGTAGGTGACATATTTATAATTAAATATATAAATGATGAACATGATACAAAATATGTCCAGCTAATATTAAAATTTTCTTTATCAAAGCATTTTTATTTCGATTTGAAAATCATTTCAATCTGTTGTTATCAAAATAGAAAACAAATCAAATTACATTTCTAGTTCATTTTAGTATGTATTATATTTCTATATATGTTATTCTAACTGAAAAACTGTAATAAATGTGCCGAAGTTGTTTAACTATAAGTATGTATTTAAACATTATGACGTAATAATCGTTCTATGATTAACTGATAACTTACATTTATTTGAGTTATTTAAATAAACCATACGATAAACGCTGCCAATGTGAATAAACGAAAATAAAATGCCCATGTCGGGCTTTTAATTGCAAGTCGTGTTTTTCCTATTAGGAGTTACAGTGTATAAACCATATATATCTTATAACTAAAAGTTACTTCACTAATTACAACCGTTGAAGCAATTATACACGAGCGCGAATCACGAGTTATGTATACCTTAAAACACGGGGGTAGTTGGTTGCTGGTGCAGTAACAGTTGTCACCATAATGTCCAAATGACCGTGCAAGAAGAAGCATGTATTTTTTTGAGTTGCGCTGAAATTTGCCCTGAAGTTATTATTGCATGGTACTACTGGTTTCTGTTCGTATATAAAAGTTTGAGGTACAAGTAGTTTTAATGAGTATTCATTAAGTTGCTAGTGTGATCTACGAATACGGCCACACCAAACTGATTATATGATTAACATCCGAGCTGGGTAGGTTTTTAGCGCTCAGAAAAATAAGATAGGTGACTGGTCAGGAATCTCAAATCACCCATTTTGGGATGTTTTTCTTTAATTTCTGAACTGAATACCGATCTTATAAATAGTTGGCCTGTACGATCATTGATACCTCACTCATGTCCAGGTAGAAAGAACAAATCAAAACGTTTTCAAAGATATAATTACATATGAAATTAGTCACCAAATTAAAAAGATTCACCTCATTACTGGCCGCTTTTAAATACACCTGATTTAATAAATGTTTTTTTTTTTAAATTGCCCTGGACCCCAAACCAATACATGCAGCAGATGACGCAATTTCACCCCGTGACATATATTCATATTTTTTAATAATACTATTATGTAAGCAGCACGTATTTATTGTAAAATTGCAATTGTACACTTTCTACTTGTACGCAATTAGAATGTACTTGCCTGTATTGGGGTGTATGCCGGGATTGGGGTGTAGGCAGGTGTTGGTATATAGCCCTGTATTTGGATATAGGCCGGGATTGGGATATGGGCCAGGATTGGGGTGTAGGCAGGTGTTGGCATATAGCCCTGTATTTGGAAATAGGCCGGGATTGGGATAAACGCCGGTATTGGGATATAGGTCGGTAATAGGATATAGCCCAGTATTTGGATACAGGTCGGGATTGGGATGGAGGCTGGGATTATGATATGTATTTGGAAAAAGGCCGGTATTAGAGGGTATGCCGGTATTGTGATATAGGCCAATAATTGGATATGTACCGGGGTAGGGATAGAGGCCGTGATTGGGAAATAGGCCGGAATTTGGATATAGGCCGGGATTGGGATATAGGCCGGTAATGGGATATAGCCCGGTATTTGGATATAGGCTGGGATTTGGATATAGGCCGGTAATGGGTTATAGCCCGGTATTTGGATACAGGTCGGTATTGGGATATAGACCGGTATTTGGATACAGGTCGGGATTGGGATAGAGGCTTTGATTATGATATATACCGGTATTTGGAAAAAGGCCAGTATTGGGATGTAGGCCGGTATTGAGATAAAGGCCAATATTTGGATATATACCGGGGTTGGGATAGATGCCGTGATTAGAAATTTGCCCGAGATTAAGATAATATAAGGCTGGGACTGGGATATAGGCCGGGTTAAGGATAAACATGTAGGCCAGGATAGGGATTAAGGTCGGTATTGAGATAAGGACGGGATCGGGATATAGGCTTGGATTGAGATAAAGTCATTGATATATAACCCGGGATTCGGATTTCGGCCTGTATTTGAGTATATGCCGGTAATGGGAAAAGGGCCGAGATTGGGAAATAGGCTAGGATAAAGATAAAGGCCGGAATTGGGATATAGGCAAGTATTAGAGATAGGCCGTGAATTGGCCGGGATTGAGATATATACCGGGATTTAAATATAGGCCGAGATTTTGATATAGGCCGGGACTGAGATGAAGGCTTGGATTGAAATATAGGCCGATTTCAAGTAATCGTAGAGTATTCACAATCTAATAATCTAAATTTAAACAAAGGAATTTGATTTTTTAAAGCAATAATATTGCCAGTAATTATTATCTAAGTCAGGTAAAATTTATCCTTTTTTTATGATGAGCCGAGTACTACAAACTGACAAAGCAATAACACTTCCCGGGCTACATGTATTCCAGAAATGTAGAACCAGGAATAATTCAATACAAGATATATATATCCGATCGTTTTAATTCCGATAATAAGTAAAATAATACTGAGACGACTTCCAGGTAGACTCACAACATAAACATTTCACTTTTAACATTTTTGTACAAGTATAGCATGTGATAAATAAGTGTATTGCCAGTTTAGACTTGTTTGTATAATTTTAATATTTAGTGTTACATGGGGACGACAACGGCGATGAAGTTAATGGTGAACCGGAGATGTCCATCCATGGCCCGTACTCCGTCAGTAAGTGGAAAATAATAAGTAATAAACTATCATTATTTTAAAAAGCACTTCAGCTTATAATACGATCTGAAGATTGGTGATAATGTTCTTGCTGGAGGATGTTGTTGTTAATGTTGTTGGTGGTGGTGGTGGTGTTGCTGTTGAGTATGTTGTTGTCGATTATGATGATATTAATAATAATAATAATAATGATGATGATGATGATGATGATGATGATGATGATGATGATGATGATGATGATGATGGTGACGATGATGATGATGATGATGATGATGATGATGATGATGATGATGATGATGATGATGATGATGGTGGTGATGGTGGTGGTGGTGGTGTTGGTGGTGGTGATGATGATGATGATGATGATGATGATGATGATGATGATGATGATGAATTACTTCGAATCGAAAGCAGCTTTTGATTGTTTTATAAGGCGTTACCAAAATAGATGTTTGTTTCCGGTTCCCGATCTCCTCGATTTTTTGCACCCAACCGATTCTTGATAGGTGACAACCGTCTTAAATTGTGTGACCTTTATTTTTCTCTCTTATTCTTCTTTAAGGAAACATTTTGTGTAGTTCGTTGTGTGTTAAATAAGCTTTTATGGACTCAGACCAAATCACGGCTTTGTTTGTTGTGAAAATAATAGTGGACACAACTTCGCTCAAATAAATCCCGTCCTATCTACACGATATCATTTTGGCCGTAAAATCGGAAATAAGCAATTTAGTTTTGTTACGCCTAATGATGCAGAAACTCTTTGTTTACCTGTTCTCATGACATGTTGTTGTAGGTTTTTATATATTTCAGCGTCCGTGGAACCGGACGTGACAGTAGCTGCAGCTGGGAACGATGCCCCTTGCTCCGACAGTAAGTAGCCGTGGTCCAATTTTAACAACAAAATAAATGCTGAATATTTTGTTTTTAAATAAATGAGAATTATTAAATTGATGAAAATACCATTATTTAAAATATCATTCCAGCTAGGGGTACGATATTATGGAAGTAGATAATGATCGCGTTTGTTGTTGTTGTTGTTGTTGTTGATGATGATGATGATGATGATGATGATGATGATGATGATGATGATGATGATGATAAATTACTTCGAATCGAAAGCAGCTTTTGATTGCTTTATAAGGCGTTACCAAAATAGATGTTTGTTTCCGGTTCCCGATCTACTCGATTGTTTGCACCCAACCGATTTTTGATAGGTGACAACCGTCTTAAATTGTGTGACCGTTATTTTTCTCTCTTATTCTTCTTTAAGGAAACATTTGGTGTAGTTCATTGTGTGTTAAATAAGCTTTTATGGACTCAGACCAAATCACGGCTTTGTTTGTTGTGAAAATAATAGTGGACACAACTTCGCTCAAATAAATCCCGTCCTATCTACCCGATATCATTTTGGCCGTAAAATCGGAAATAAGCAATTTAGTTTTGTTACGCCTAATGATGCAGAAACTCTTTGTTTACCTGTTCTCATGACTTGTTGTTGTAGGTTTTTATATATTTCAGCGTCCGTGGAACCGGACGTGACCGTAGCTGCAGCTGGGAACGATGCCCCTTGCTCCGACAGTAAGTAGCCGTGGTCCAATTTTAACAACAAAATAAATGCTGAATAATTTTTAAAAAAAAATAAATGAGAATTATTAAATTGATGAAAATACCATTATTTAAAATATCATTCCAGCTAGGGGTACGATATTATGGAAGTAGATAATGATCGCGCTTGTTGTTGTTGTTGTTGTTGTTGTTGTTGGATGATGATGATGATGATGATGATGATGATGATGATGATGATGATGACGACGTTTCTTTTTCTTGTATTGTTTTTTTGCATGTATACTTTGTATAACTGCTATGCCACATTCGAAAACTAGTTCTTCTCAACAAGTTCACCATACTGATTTTCATCATCAATCTATGTTTGAATACAGATGTTTTTTATTTAAGGCTCCGACACCGGGAAGAAAGCTAAGATGACGCGCTTTCAGAAAGTACGAAGGTTTTTCAAAAACTTGGGAGGCAAGAAATCAAAGTGAAATGAAATTCTAAGGTACTTTAATTCCAACGTGTTCAAAATAGGATCAACGCTGACGCTCCAACCCCTTTAGTCAGCGGAAATGAATGACAGTTATGTGTTTCTTTTAGTGGTGTACAAGTTAATTGTCAAAAGTAGAAACCTGCTATCGATTAGAAGATCTTAAAAGACGATTCAAGTTGCGAATTTATGACAAAAATATGTTGATATTAATATTTATAATGTTTGTCATTGTTTACAGAGGTTTATCAAAAGGCAATTGTGAATTTACGTCATTTCCGATGTGACATCATTTGGCTAACATTTGGCGACATTTTCAAAGTAAAGATCATTTTTGTTTTATTTGTAATGAATGATAATCATGAAATAAGATGAAAAGGTGTTTGTTTCAGTGTAAGAGTTCAATACAGTTCATCACGTGAACACCAGAGCAAATATTAAGGTGTTCACTCGGTAACAGATATTAGTTTCGTAGACTGAAACAGACAAGTACCCTCTATATGACTTGTAAGTCATACTCATTATAAAGTGTACTGTTGTTGTATATACAATTTTGATCTGTTCTTATATGCCTTACAAATTATAGTGATTTTATGGTACATTATTACTGTAAATAGAGTATTATTTGTTGACATACTTATAAATGTGTTGTGCGTTAAAGTGATTTTAAAGGAACTCGTTCACGTTTTACAGAGCCAGACATAAAAAATATTCTTGTGAAATGTGAACAAAAATCTAGTTACATAAATGCAACATCATCACATGCATTAAATAAGAGCTCTCGTGCTAATATCTATTTAAAGCTGCACTCTCACAGATTGAACGTTTTGACAACTTTTTTTAATTTTTTGTCTTGGAACGAGCCAATTTTTGCGAAAATCTATGGAAACCAGTTATATAAGACTGCTGACAAAAAAGATCGCAGATTTTTATCTTCAAAAATTGAAGTTTTATGCACTTTTCTTAAACCGTTAGTAACGGTTTAAGCCATAAAACATGAATTTTCGAACAGAAATATGAAAATCTACGATCTGATTTTTTGTCAGCAATCTTATAGCATTGGTTTGCAGATATTTACGCAAAAAATTGCTCTTTTCAAGACAAAAAATAAAAAAGTTGTAAAATTGGTAAATCTGTGAGAGTGCAGCTTTAAATACGTCACATAACAAGTTGAGTCGTAACAAGCTCTAATTTACCGAAAAGCATTAATAACGCTGTTGAAAATTTTATTTTTGGCTTTTCACAAAATTATGTTTAAATGAGTATTTTACAGTTAATGGTTCCTGATTGTTCAACTAAGTGATTAAAAATAACTGAATATAAAGTTTGAAAAAAATGTTACCTATATCAAATATGTGAGTGAGTTCCTTTAAAGTGTCTTATTACTGTGATATTGATTATTTTTCACTTTTTCAGCGACATATTAAACCAATGCAAACATACATTTATACAAGTTATGGATCATAAATACAGTTCAGAGAAATATATGGAATGAAATAATGAAAAATGCAATCAATCATTTATAATAGCCTATTACACATGATTGATTGAATTTCTCATTATTTCATAACTAATAACAACTAATTGGCAACTATAAACGACAACATATATCATTTATGGTGTCTGTCATCAGACTTTAAATTCATATGTTTGTTGCCTTTAAGATGTTAGTACCCTATCGAAAACGAAACTTTAGTTACACAATAATTAAAGACAGCATTTGTCCGTAAATGAACACTAGGCAGACTTAAAACCTACTGCAAGTTGAAAATAGGGTTAAATTACCTGATTCCTTATATCTGCATTATTACATGAATGAAGTCAGAACTTTGCAACTCTGTAGTACATTTTTGATGGTCAAATAGAAAGGCGAAAAGATAAAATAGAGGCGTTTTAAAATGCGGTAGCGTCCGTAATATTTAAGCATCCTATAAAAGCAAGTATTTTTAGACGCAATAATTCATGTATTATATCACTTACAACTGTTCACTCCGGCACGTACTTTCTGTCTGTATTGTTACTAGACTGAATATTTACACATATTTTTCATGTACATGTACAATGATTCTCTGTAGTATGTTACCGTTACATTTTACACTTATCTGATTCAAGTAAGACTATTACAAAAGAAAGTTTTGGAAGTTTTAGAGATCTCCCTTAGGCTCCCTATAGTTTCGTCTTGTAAAGGTTGTCCGATATAGGGAGTTAATTAAACTCTCATCATAGAACAACACGTGTATATATGTTTGTGTATACTGTTTATTAACACTTATCGTTGATTATACATTAAAGTTATTGACATGTTACTTCAATTGATCAATTGCATTATGAACATTTTTGATTTACTGAGCTTATGGAGTTGATTTTATTGCTTATTTGATAACAAAAGTTTTGGGTTGTTTTGTTTTGTACTATGCATGCACTGAATCACCTGAAAACACTATATTGTATATGTATTTGTCCGCATTGGCCCTGGCCTTCTGGGTATTCTGTAAATAAATCCTGAATCGTGAAAATATTTTTTGTACGCAAAAGTGGTTTCAGAATAAATTTAATAACTGTTATTTGAGTAAATATATAGTGTACGCTATAGTATTTTCAGAATGCATTCGATTAGTGTAAATAGCGTTTCATTAGTATAGATATGTAATGTAGATTTTAGTGATTTATCTGATAGTTCTGCGTCTGAAAATGTGTTAGTAAGCGAGTCCTTGACGACTTTTCAAACATATTTTCTGGATTATGTGTGTTATATGATGACGAGTGTCCGATTTTTCTTATAACATTATATATCACACCTTTTGGTTTTTATCATAATACTTCATGTTTCAACCATTACTTTGTTTTATCCGACTTTACATACCATTCTGAACTCCTCTGCCATTTTTATCGAAAACAACCTCGGATGTATTCCGATACATCAGTTGAAGTAGTTTGTAAATTTTTGTATAATCTTTAGTTAAATGTAGTGTTTTAGAGTTGTATTTATTGATGTAAGTTTAAATTGATTGCCAGTTAAGTGTTTTATTGCAAACATAATTAAGATTCCGAGTAGTTAAGTAATGAAGTTTAACTGCTAAATAAAATTACTACGCGATCTTCTTGCAGCGGACTTAAACTTATCGCTTTTTGAGTATGTAAACCGTCCAAATACATCCGAGGTTGTTTTCGATAAAAATGGCCGAGGAGCTCCGAATGCTTTACATACTTGCAGAGCAATATGAAAATATGTGTTGTGTGTCAGGTACATCAAAAATAAAAGGTTATGGCCTTGCTTAATGGCCAATGGTGACAAGTAAAAGAAATAATTTTTATTATAGTTTTTTTTTCCTTTTAAGGTCATTAGACTAATGACAAGCTGATTTCACTTAAACATTTTGTTATATTCTGTTATCATATATACAGTGATTATCCAACATTAATTCGACCTATTTAGGGATATTGCTCCCTTTCCAGTGACATTTTGTTCATTTAACATGTTAACTATTTTATTTTGGAGAATGACATTTTGTGTTATTCATACAAACATAAATTAGTAAAAAATGGTCAATTCCGGTAAAAAAGGAAATTTTAAAATAGAAAATGCAAAACCATATTTTTAAAGGTATTGTTTTCATGACTTGTTTCATGATTTAGATATTTGAATACGAATGATTCAAGTTATGAAAAAACTTTCAGTTTATATTAATATATATGGTACCTGAACGTATGTTAATGTTGTTTGCAATTAATTTACTTTCCTATGTGTATAATTATAATGTTCAATTACTGAACTACGTAGATGGAACATGAACGTAAGTTCACGGTGTCTGCAATTTGTTCGCTCTTCACATGTAATTAATTATGAAGTTCATTTATTGAACTTAGTAGACAGTACATGAACGTAAGTTTATGGTGTCTGCAATGTTTTCACTCTTCACATGTTGAAAATAGATTGTTCAATTATTAAACTATGTAGACGGTTCATAGACGTAAGTAATTAGTGTCAGCAATGTATGTGCCTTTCCCATGTTAACTGAATTATATAGTTGAATAATTGAACAAATATTTTGACTTGTTTAAATGGTTAACTACAAGGCATATCCTTGTAGTGTCCATGGTATTATTATTGTTTCACTCTGTGCATATAAACCTTGTCCTGTGTGAATATGGTTGCTATGTATACATTGAAGCATTATTTATATTCCTTGTATTAATGAGTTCATTTAAGAATCTTGCGCTAATGCCGTATGAACGCACTCGGGCACGCGAGCAAATTCCATGAAACTTGCTTGCAATATTTAGTCATTTAAATCCACCCTGCATAATGCCATGTCCACTTTATGTTTTCATGGTTTATGTGTATGTTATTTGTTAAGAAACCAAATAAGGAGCTATATGTATATGTATGTTCATATATATTATATATGATATATGGACATGTATATATGATCATTGTTTTGTTTAATTGTTTAAGTACGTTCATATATATACGATCAAACTTGTATGTTATAATTGTAAAAGTGAGAATTATCGTATTTGTAAAGTATGAATGGATATAAAGGAATGCCATTAACTGTTGATTTGTATGGATAGAGTTATTGTACTAGAAAAGCGCTCAAAAATAAAGATTCTCGGATAATCATGAGTGTGATGGAAGGCAGTTCTTTTATTTTAATTTTTAAATTTTGTTCCATGGAATAGATATTGATAGTAAGATTTTGTTAAATATACATATTGTGATAGAGCTGACACCGAATGTTAATAGAAGACTATGTTTAAAATGAAAAGATTTGATTGAAGGGAGCTAGATTAATCTTAAAGATTGTTAGCCATTGGGACATTAATAGTTAAGTCTGTGAGCTATAAATGAGTGCGATAAAAGGGACTAGCAACGATTGATAGTTATGACTGAGTGTGATTTAGAGGGGATAAAAAGATAAGTTAGTTAGTTATAAATGAGTGTGATGTAAGGGAGATTAATAGTTTAGCTTGTAACTTATGAATGATTGTGTTTAAGAGAGACAAATTTTAAAGGTTTTTAGCATAAATAAATGTTATGTAAGGGAGATTATTAGTTGAGTTTGTAAGCTTTGAATAGGTGTGTTTTAAGAGGGAATAATCTAAAATATTTTAGCTATGAATTGGTGTGATTTATTCGAAATTTATAGTCAAACCTGTTAGTTATGAATGCGTGTGTTTTAAGAGACATTAACATTCAATATTTATAGCTATGAATTAGTTTGATTGAAGGGAGATTAATAGTAAAGACTGTTAGCTATGTATGACTGAAATATAAGGAAGAATAATCTTTAAGATTGTTAGCTACGAATAAGTGTGATTTAAGTAAGATTTATCTTAAATAATATTTGAATTTGATGACATGGACATTATTCTTTAAGTTTTTTTAATAAACAAGTGTGGTTGATTGAAAAAAAAATCATGTGAGCGATTAAGGACCATCGTCGCTCTCTTGTTCTTTAAACTAACGTGTTGTTGTTTTTTAAACAAAAGATCATTATATTATCAAGGCGTCCAACCTTTTCAATGATATTATTTTAGGTACGTATAAGAAGAGCGAACTATGTTGTAAGATATGGAACGTGTTTAAATGATGTCAACACCTCATTTTGTGTAACTATAAGGTTGTCGGAGATCGGCTCGTTCTAATTCTAGTAGACCATACATGTTTACTAAAAAAAGATTTCAGCTTTATGTAGACACTAAACGTTGATCGGGTTTTGGGGAAATTCGGTCTATTACGATTGAGGCTGCCGATTATCGATAACTTTGTCTCGAAATCAAATTTTTCTATGTGGGTTTATCCTCGGAGTCCATCAATAGAAAATGCTTAAAACAAGATATAACAATTATTTTGCATTCTTAAAAAGCTGCATTTTATCATTGAAACAATACTTCAACATATAAACAGCATAATAATTTGCTTTATTGTTCATTCATGGTTTAGTGCACTTATCTTAAACGTTTTATGAACTTTTGACTTCAATTAATCTCAGTTAAACGAAAAATGATCGAAATGGCTTGTCCGATTATTCAAATGATCAATTAAGACCGATTTTAAATCTCCCGCATAACTATGTGTTTTAATGGAAAACCCTCCATTTAAGGTGTCTGACAAGTAGGTAGGAAATACTTATACATGCTTGATGTGTAGCCTCCGACTTCTCAGCAACGTTTAATAAAAATATCATCCTATTAGGTTGTTATGCATGCATAGGCGTTTTATTCTCACAATATACGTAGGTGACATTTTTGTCAATAAAAATATCAATCAAGCGTAATAATTATATTTATGTTTTATGTTGCTACTGCTTCATATCATGTAGTGCTGCCTGGGCACATTTGTTCCTATTCCAGCACGCATATATTTACCACATACTCCGCCCTTCTTATACGTACCAGAGCCGCCATCTCATTAGAAAGTTTTGGATTACGTTAATGATAAAAAAACATTATATGTATACATGTTAAAACCAAATGATATCAGAATGAAATAAAAAGAATGAATGTTTACATTGCTTGTTTTATGTTTTTGGCTTGATTATGTCCTACTTACTATTTAAGATGTATACTATTACACCACGTGTTTTCAAAGGCCTTGAAGTGACGTCATAACGTACGTAACAGACGACTGCCTCGATGAGAATAATTGCACGTTAGATGTAAGATTGGACCTGGTGCCGTATTCACTTACGTCTTGAGTCTGATTTTGAGACTCAGACTTAGGAAACTGATTGTTTAAATGTTAAAAATATCTATAACTTTATTAAAGATGTGTGCCTTATTGTATATCAGATTATGTATAACATATACAGCAATTATGGCCATATTTGCTCCTGTAATGACATTTGAACAACAAACTTAAAATTATGCCTTGCTGAGTCTCAAACTCCGACCAAGGATATTGGTGAATACGGTTCCAGGAATCCTGGCTTTTGGGCGTTAAACTTTCAAAACAAGATTAATGGTTGTCCTGCCTTTCGCATATAATATGTAAAGAGACTCGTTTATTTTCTTTTGCGTTGGCAACACTTTTTTTAATTCTATTGAAATTGAAATTTTTTATTTACTTTTATAAATAACCAATAAACAACAGCTGGCATGTACTCATTTAAAACGCAGTTTTTGAAAACCATTACCCATCGTCAGAGTTATGATCTCACAATGAGCCATTACCCATCGTCAGAGTTATGATCTCACAATGAGCCATTACCCATCGTCAGAGTTATGAACTCACAATGAGCCATTTTAATACCCATCGTCAGAGTGATGATCTCACAATGGGCCATTACCCTCGTCAGAGTTATGATCTCACAATGGGCCATTACCCATCGTCAGAGTTTTGATCTCACAATGGGCCATTACCCATCGTCAGAGTTATGAACTCACAATGAGCCATTACCCATCGTCAGAGTTATGAACTCACAATGGGCCATTACCCTCGTCAGAGTTATGATCTCACAATGGGCCATTACCCATCGTCAGAGTTATGATCTCACAATGGGCCATTACCCTAGTCAGTGTTATGATCTCACAATGAGCCATTACCCATCGTCAGAGTTATGATCTCACAATGGGCCATTACCCTAGTCAGAGTTATGATCTCACAATGGGCCATTACCCTAGTCAGAGTTATGATCTCACAATGAGCCATTACCCTAGTTAGTGTTATGATCTCACAATGAGCCATTACCCATAGTCAGAGTTATGATCTCACATTGAGCCATTACCCATCGTCAGAGTTATGATCTCACATTGAGCCATTACCCATAGTCAGAGCTATGATCTCACAATGAGCCATTACCCATCGTCAGAGTTATGATCTCACAATCAGCCATTACCCATCGTCAGAGTTATGAACTCACAATGAGCCATTACCCATCGTCAGAGTGATGATCTCACAATGGGCCATTACCCTCGTCAGAGTTATGATCTCACAATGAGCCATTACCCATCGTCAGAGTTATGAACTCACAATGGGCCATTACCCTCGTCAGAGTTATGATCTCACAATGGGCCATTACCCATCGTCAGAGTTATGATCTCACAATGGGCCATTACCCTCGTCAGAGTTATGATCTCACAATGAGCCATTACCCTAGTCAGAGTTATGATCTCACAATGAGCCATTACCCATCGTCAGAGTTATGATCTCACAATGGGTCATTACCCATCGTCAGAGTTATGATCTCACAATGGGCCATTACCCTAGTTAGTGTTATGATCTCACATTGAGCCATTACCCATCGTCAGAGTTATGAACTCACAATGGGCCATTACCCTCGTCAGAGTGATGATCTCACAATGGGCCATTACCCATCGTCAGAGTTATGATCTCACATTGAGCCATTACCCATAGTCAGAGTTATGATCTCACATTGAGCCATTACCCATCGTCAGAGTGATGATCTCACAATGGGCCATTACCCATCGTCAGAGCTATGATCTCACAATGAGCCATTACCCATCGTCAGAGTTATGATCTCACAATCAGCCATTACCCATCGTCAGAGTTATGAACTCACAATGAGCCATTACCCATCGTCAGAGTGATGATCTCACAATGGGCCATTACCCTCGTCAGAGTTATGATCTCACAATGAGCCATTACCCATCGTCAGAGTTATGAACTCACAATGGGCCATTGCCCTCGTCAGAGTTATGATCTCACAATGAGCCATTACCCATCGTCAGAGTTATGATCTCACGATGAGCCATTACCCATCGTCAGAGTTATGATCTCACAATGAGCCATTACCCATCGTCAGAGTTATGATCTCACAATGGGCCATTACCCTCGTCAGAGTTATGATCTCACAATGGGCCATTACCCTAGTCAGAGTTATGATCTCACAATGGGCCATTACCCTAGTTAGTGTTATGATCTCACAATGAGCCATTACCCATCGTCAGAGTTATGATCTCACAATGGGCCATTACCCTCGTCAGAGTTATGATCTCACAATGAGCCATTACCCATCGTCAGAGTTATGATCTCACATTGAGCCATTACCCATAGTCAGAGTTATGATCTCACATTGAGCCATTACCCATCGTCAGAGTTATGATCTCACAATGGGCCATTACCCATCGTCAGAGTTATGATCTCACAATGAGCCATTACCCATCGTAAGAGTTATGATCTCACAATGAGCCATTACCCATCGTAAGAGTTATGATCTCACAATGGGCCATTACCCATCGTCAGAGTTATGATCTCACAATGGGCCATTACCCATCGTCAGAGTGATGATCTCACAATGGGCCATTACCCATCGTCAGAGTTATGATCTCACAATGGGCCATTACCCATCGTCAGAGTGATGATCTCACAATGGGCCATTACCCATCGTCAGAGTTATGATCTCACAATGAGCCATTACCCATCGTCAGAGTTATGATCTCACAATGGGCCATTACCCATCGTCAGAGTTATGATCTCACAATGGGCCATTACCCTAGTTAGTGTTATGATCTCACAATGAGCCATTACCCTAGTCAGAGTTATGATCTCACAATGAGCCATTACACTCGTAAGAGTTATGAACTCACATTGAGCCATTACCCATCGTCAGAGTTATGATCTCACAATGAGCCATTACCCTAGTCAGAGTTATGATCTCACAATGAGCCATTACCCTAGTCAGAGTTATGATCTCACAATGGGCCATTACCCTAGTCAGAGTTATGATCTCACAATGAGCCATTACCCTCGTCAGAGTTATGATCTCACAATGGGCCATTACCCTCGTCAGAGTTATGATCTCACATTGAGCCATTACCCTAGTCAGTGTTATGATCTCACAATGAGCCATTACACTCGTCAGAGTTATGATCTCACAATGAGCCATTACCGTAGTCAAAGTTATGATCTCACATTGAGCCATTACCCTAGTCAGAGTTATGATCTCACAATGAGCCATTACCATCGTCAGAGTTATGATCTCACAATGAGCCATTACCCTAGTCAGAGTTATGATCTCACAATGAGCCATTACCCTAGTCAGAGTTATGATCTCACAATGAGCCATTACCATCGTCAGAGTTATGATCTCACAATGAGCCATTACCCTAGTCAGAGTTATGATCTCACAATGAGCCATTACCCTCGTCAGAGTTATGATCTCAAAAAGGGCAATTACCCTAGTCAGTGTTATGATCTCACAATGAGTCATTACCCTAGTCAGTGTTTTGAGCTAACAATGGGCCATAACCCTAGTCAGTGCTATGATCTTACAATGAGCAATAACCGTAGTCATTGTTATGATCTCACAATGAGCCATTACCTTCGTCAGAGTTATGATCTCACAATGAGCCATTACCCTCGTCAGAGTTATGATTTCACAATGAGCCATTACCATAGTCTGTGTTATGATCTCACAATGAGTCATTACCCTAGTCAGTGTTATGATCTCACAATGAGCCATTACCCTAATCAGAGTTATGATCTCACAATGAGCAATTACTCTAGTCAGTGTTATGATCTCACAATGAGCCATTACCCTTGTCAGTGTTGTGATCTCACAATTAACCATTACCCTAGTCAGTGTTATAATCTCACAATGGGCCATTAACCTAGTCAGTGTTATGATCTCACAATGAGCCATTAACCTAGTCAGTGTTATAATCTCACAATGGGCCATTAACCTAGTCAGTGTTATGATCTCACAATGGGCCATTACCCTAGTCAGTGTTATGATCTCAGAATGAGCCATTACCCTAGTCAGTGTTATAATCTCACAATGAGCAATTATGCCAGTCAGTGTTATGATCTCACAATGAGCCATTACCCTAGTCAGTGTTATGATATCACAATGAGCTATTACCCTATCAGTGTTATGATCTCAAAATCAGCCATTACCATAGTCAGTGGTCTGATCTCACAATGGGTAATTACCCTAGTCAGTGTTATGATCTCACAATGAAACATTACCCTAGTCACTGTTATGATCTCACAATAAGCCATTTCTCTAGCCAGTTTATGATATCACAATGGGCCATTACCCTAGTCAGTGTTATGATCTCACAATGAGCAATCACCATAGTCAGTGTTAAGATCACACAATGAACCATTAACCTACTCAGTGTTATGATATCACAATGAGCATTTACGCTAGTCAATGTTTTGATATCACAATAAGCCATTTCTCTAGTCAGTGTTATCATCTCACAATCTGCCAATATCCTAGTCAGTGTTGTAATCTCACAATTGGTCATTACCCTATCAGTGTTATGACCTCACAATGAGCCATTACCATAGTCAGTGTTATGATCACAATAAGCCATTACCATAGTCAGAGTTTTGATCTCACAATCTGACATTACTCTAGTCAGTGTTACCAGTGAGCCATTACCGTAGTCATTGTTATGATCTCACAATGAGCCATTACCCTACTCAGTGTTATGATCTCACAATGGGCCATTACCCTAGTCAGTGTTATGATCTCACAATGAGCCATTACCCTAGTCAGTGTTATGATCTCACAATGAGCCATTACCCTAGTCAGTGTTATGATCTCACAATGAGCCATTACCCTAGTCAGTGTTATGATCTCATAATGAGCCATTACCCTCGTCAGTGTTATGATCACACAATGAGCCAACACCCTAGTCAGTGTTATGATCTCACCATGAGCTATTACCCTAGTCAGTGTTATGATCTCACAATGAGCCATTACCCTCGTCAGTGTTATGATCACACAATGAGCCAACACCCTAGTCAGTGTTATGATCTCACAATGAGTTATTACCCTAGTCAGTGTTATGATCTCACAATGAGCCATTACCCTAGTCAGTGTTATGATATCACAATAAGCCATTACCCTAGTCATTGTTATGATCTCACAATGAGCCATTACCCTAGTCAGTGTTATGATATCACAATGAGCCATTACCCTAGTCAGTGTTATGATCTCACAATGAGCCATCACCCTAGTCAGTGTTATGATCTCACAATGAGTCATTACCCTAGTCAGTGTTATGATCTCATAATGAGCCATTACCCTAGTCAGTGTTATGATATCACAATAAGCCATTACCCTAGTCAGTGTTATTACCTCACAATGAGCCATTACCCTAGTCAGTGTTATGATATCACAATAAGCCATTACCCTAGTCATTGTTATTACCTCACAATGAGCCTTTACCCTAGTCAGTGTTATGATCTCACAATGAGCCATTACCCTAGTCAGTGTTATGATCTCACAATGAGCTATTACCCTAGTCAGTGTTATGATCTCACAATGAGCTATTACCCTAGTCAGTGTTATGATCTCACAATGAGCTATTACCCTAGTCAGTGTTATGATATCACAATGAGCCATTACCTTAGTCAGTGTTATGATCTCACAATGAGCCATTACCCTAGTCATTGTTTTGATATCACTGTAAGGCATTACCCTACTCAGCATTATGATCTCACAATGAGCCATTACCCTAGTCAGTGTAACGAACTCACAATAAGCCATTATCCTCGTCAGAGTTATGATCTCATAATAAGCCATTACCCTCGTCAGTGTTATGATCTCACAATGAGCCATTACCGTAGTCATTGTTATGGTATAACTATGAGGCATTACCCTAGTCAGTATTATGATCTCACAATGAGCCATTACCCTAGTTAGTGTAATGAACTCACAATAAGCCATTACCCTAGTCAGTGTAATGAACTCACAATAAGCCATTACCCTAGTCAGTGTAATGAACTCACAATAAGCCATTACCCTAGTCAGTGTAATGAACTCACAATACGTCATTACCCTAGTCAGTGTAATGAACTCACAATAAGCCATTACCCTCGTCAGTGTTATGATCTCACAATGAGCCATTACCCATGAGCATCAAAATTCCAGGCGTAAACGAATTATGGTTTTGAAGAGTCACCTGGTTAATCAGTAAAATTATACCTTTGAAAATATCTAAAACGTCACAACCCAGACCTTAAATATTAAGCATGTATCATTATATAGTGGTTCTTGACCAAATTTGCTAAAATAATGCCACTGGGGTCAAAGCTGGTCCCGCCTCAAGTTTCTCAGATTTTCTGTATAGTATATCAGTGTAGAATATTTGGAAAAACTTTTCTGGAACCGCAAGGTGCAAAACCTATATTTGGTATGTAGCCTCATATAGTGTACATTACCAAGATAACCTACATACATTCATAGCAAACAATGACAGGCTCAGCAACAAATGACTTCCATAGCATCCAATGACTGCCTCAGCAATCACTTTCTTCCGTAGCAACAGATGGCCTCCTTAGCAACCAGTTACTTCCATAGCAACCAATTACATCATTTGCAACCATTGTCTTACTAGGTCACCAATATCTTCTTAAGCAACCACTACCTATATCAATAGCAACTACATACATACATAACAGCCAATAACTTCCTTAGAATTAATAGCTTCCTTAGTTACATATGACAACCTTAGCAACTACTTAAATCCATAGAATCCAATGACTTCCTTAACAACCAAGGTCTTCCTTGCCAACTGCTTTCAACCATACCAACCAATGACTTCCTTAGAAATTAATGACTTCCTTATTTAATAATGACTATCTTAGCAACCAAGGACTTCCTTGCCAACTGCTTTCATCCATACTTACCAATGACTTCCTTAGGAATTAATGACTTCCTTATTAAACAATTACGTTGTTAGCAAACAATGATATCTTAAATATAACCTTCTTCCATTGCAATCATTGACTTCTATTGTAATCATTGACTTCTTTTGCAATCATGGACTTCTTTTCAATCATTCATGGACTTCTTTTCCAACATGGACTTCTTTGGCAATCATTGACTTCTTTTGCAACCAATGACTTTCTAAGCAACAATTGACTTCCTAAACATCCATTGACTACCTA
Organism: Mya arenaria; assembly: GCF_026914265.1. Classification (NCBI taxonomy): domain Eukaryota; kingdom Metazoa; phylum Mollusca; class Bivalvia; order Myida; family Myidae; genus Mya; species Mya arenaria. The sequence continues at coordinate 19,427,931 of NC_069122.1, forward strand.
TGCAGAAAATTACTTTCTTTGTAACCTTAAACTACCCAAGCAACCAATGACAACCTTAGCAACCATTTTCTTCCTACATCCATATCAACCAATGACTTCCATAGAAACCTTTAATTTCCATAGCAAAAGTCGACTTCAATTGCCATCAATTTTGTTTTCCCTGGAAACAACTAGCTGACAATGTAATGACTTCCTTACATGGACCAACCTCCTTATCAACCATCAAATAACTGGGTATTTACTTACAACCTAGGAAAGCAGCAACATCATAAATAACCACCGATTTGTTGGTCATTTAACTGATGTGAGCGATATAATGCCATCTTGTATTAAAAACTAGTAGAAAGTATCTAAATGCTATGTCATAATAAGTATAATGATTATCTGCTTATTGCTCAACTCAATGTTATTCTGTGTTGTCCTAATTGGAGGAAATGCATTATGTCTGTGTCAAAGGCTCACTCGAATGGCTCAAATTGTCGCCAATTGGCGTCTAGTTAGATGAAGCCCTAGATGTTGAAAAATGGTGATCCGATGTACAACAAAACAATTTGATCTGAGAAAAGCCAACTTATTTTATTGGTCATATTTTTGGTATTTTATCAGGTTTTCAGTTTGTAACCAAAGTCGATTATGATCCTTGTTTTATGTTGTGAAACATGTGTGCCCAAATTCTTTTAATCCGTCTAACCATTCATGACTTATAGTTTACATAAAACCAGCAGACAGGCTGACAAACTAGCTTAACTTCTATATACCTCCGAACTTTGTTTTGTGGGGTTACAATAAGATATCGTCTTTGCATGTTAGTATTTTTGACATATTCTGATATATCTTGAAAACTTTACTTTGAGCTTTTCTTTCTTCGAAAAAATTATGAACACTGATGGATGAAGAAGCACCCGAATGCTATACATTAAAATGTTGTTGTTTTTTAAAAATGTATGTGTTAATAATTGATGTTTGTAATCACATCTTATAAGTAAAAAAAATTTGCAATAATTATTTTACTCCCTATTTTTATATCTTAAGCGGAAAACGGACGTTTACATTGTGTATTGATCACCTCAAAATGTGAAGTCTTGAATCTTAAAATGGCATTTTTTTGGAATTCCTCTAAAATCTTATTTTTATACTATATTCAAGAACAGTTAAGTTTCAACAACTCCTCCTTGAGTACCAAATTACCTTAACAAACAAAAATCATTTTTCCACAAAAGAATGGCACATTGGGAGGTATATAACGCAAAGCATGGCAAATATATTTTACATATATATTCATAACAACAACAAGCAACAAAATGTGTCACAATTTCATTGGTATCACTTTAATGTTTTCTCTGGTGACTTCTTCGCTGATGTCTTGACCTAATGGACTTCTGAAAAATATGTAAAGATACTTTTACTTATCAGTATAAACTATTGCTCACCTACAAAATGACCCATGGTCCAAAATATCATATATAGACTGATAATTGAACTTTTATGAAGATCATAGATTATACTAGGTTCAGTGTAGGAAAATGTGACTGACTTAGAGTTTGATTTGACAACATGGCTCACTAACAAACTTGACCTTAATTTTATAAAGACACTTAGCAAGACCAAGTTTTATTAAGATACTAAACATGACCCACTGTAAAATTTGACAAAGATTACTTAAAAAGCACACATTCTGACCACATTTTATTTACAATGTGTAGAAAATATAGATACTTGAGTGTTAACAAGCACATATAAGCATGGCATGATCAACACGGCAGAAATTGCCTTAAAATACAAAACAACGTATTCAAATTAACAATAGAATTACAGATATCAGATGTTTTGCTTGATGACCTTAATCTTTGATTTGTTGACTCATAAATCAATGAGGTAATTCAATGACCATGACCAATGTGCATGCCAAAATTACAGACTCTACACCAAGAGTAAACAGACAAATACGTTGATGATGCAGACGACAATGCTTGACAATGCTAGTATATCATACAGTACAAAGTGCATATTTATAAAAAAAATATTTTTCAATATTTTTTTACATATTCGGTATTATAATTTCTAGGAAGGAATTATAAGATTTTTTTTGCTTGACAAAGTAATCCCTATTGTGTCATCATGCTTTGCAGGTACTACAAAACACGAATAACTGTCTGTTGATATTTTACAGTCAGAATAACAGTAAGAACGCAAGACATAATAAAACAGCCACTTGAAACGCAAGGAATATAATTCACTTGGGCTTAAACACAGTTATATTTTTGTGCATATATACTCTTGCATGGGGATGAAAAAAACACACGAGCCATATTCAATAAGCAACTTGGATTGAACTTAAGTTTAAGATTAGAAACTAAGTGTTTTCATTGGCCTGTATATTTAGCTGACCAATAGGCTAAATGGAATAACTGAAGCATGTCTAAGGATTAGGAAACGGTCAATATTGAATACTGGTCCAGTCTTGCAAAAACATGAACATGCTTACAGGTACTTTAATCCTTTTATAAACAGTTTTACCTGTTTATCCTATGCAAAAGAAACGTCAATTATTCTCTATGAAAAGACCTGGCCCAATATCACGAAAATACTGAAGTCAAATCTCAATCTCAAATTAACTTTTTTGACCATATAACATCAAAATTTACTAAAAATCATATTGTTTTTACACATTTTAAAGCTGCACTCTCACAGATTTACCATTCCGACAACTTTTTTATTTTTTGTCTTCAAATGAGCCAATTTTTGCTAAAATCCATGGAAACCATTCATATAAGACTGCTGAAAAAACATTAGATCCCAGATCTTTATATTTAAGTTCATAAATTGATGTTTTATGCATATTCCTTAAACCGTTAGTAAAGCATTAATTTTCGAACGGAAATATGTAAGTCTGGGATCTGATCTTTTGTCAACAGTCTTATATCACTAGTTTGCAGATATTTACGCAAAAATTTGCCCTTTCCAAGACAAAAAATAAAAAAGTTGTAAAAATGGTAAATCTGTGAGAGTACAGCTTTAAGAGCCCATTCTATCATAGAATATTATGTTGATTAAACCTTTGGTTAAGTTTCCTATGAAAAAATATTACACAGCCAAAATAGTGATTTGAGTACAATCCATCATTTTTTAACAATTACACAAGTATAGTTTTGCCCTAGAGTTATTTTTTCTTTCAAATATCGACATTTTTTTATCAACACATTCCATTAAAAAAAATTTTTTCAAAAAGTATAAAAACATGCAAGATTTTGAATCATTCTGTGCTCTAATATGGTAAAATGAGTAAAGTCTGAAATTGAGATTTGACTTTCATGATATTTGGGCCTTATGAATGTAAACATAATACTGCCAACACTCACTTGGGCTTAAATTTTACAGCAATTGGGTCATCTGCTATTCCACGACCAGCTAGAAGCTTTTCCATGCCATTCCTACAACAGAAACAAAATACTGATTGTGATATTTATGGAACAGTGCAATTAGCTCATTTTATCAGTTGATGAAGTCTATAAACTATTAAAATAGTTTTGCACATTTTCATTTTCTTGTAATAGTGAGGCAAGCGATGATGATGATGATGATGATGATGTTGTTGTTGTTGTTGTTGGTGGTGGTGGTGGTGATGGTGGTGGTGGTGGTGGTGGTGGTGATGATGATGATGATGATGATGATGATGATGATGAAATGATGGTGGTGGTGGCCGTGGTCTTGATGGTGATGATGATGATGAAAATAATGATTATGAAAAAAAACGTAGCAAAACAACTAACCATGCGATCATAATGCCATTATCAGTACATAGGTGAGGAGGAGGGACGACCAATCGTGCTCCATATTTGTCACACACGCGCTGTAGTCCCGCTCGTAAGTATTGGTTACATGCAACACCTCCAGAAACAACCTGAAAACACCATCGCCACGGATTATCATCATTCAAGAAAGAGTGCCAAAAGGTTTCTATACTGAAGTGAACAAACAATGGTAGCATGCAAGGCATAGAGGATAATTGTTTCGGTGTAAGGTCATAACATATTTCACACAGTGAGCACAAAGAGATATATTTCATGAGTGGCGTAGCCGCAAGTGAGATTTTCACATTCGGTGTTCATGAGTCGAAATAGAATGCTATCTTACACTAAAGCGAGCAATTTTTCTTTTTCTTATTTGCATAAAATTGGAGTTAAAAGTCTTTTTTTTTACACCTTTTAATAAAAACTTGCCAATTTGTATGTGCAAATAATGTCATTTTGGATAAGACGCTTTAAAAATTGTGTCCTAGCCCTGTGTATGCTGACGTCTGATTTGGAACTGAGAGCGGGCTCAAATTTCAAAACAGTAATTTATCAATTTTATTTCACTGATAAATCTCTAACAAGAGGCCCAAAAGGGCCTATGCTCTACTGGCATGGCAACAAATATATAGTTCACTTTTAGTGTTTGGGTTAGCTCAAAACGCTGCACGTTCAACATCTGAGGACAGGAAGTGTTGTAAGCAGATTAGTTGCATGAACTATTTTAATATGTGCCAAGTAAAGGTAATCTGAGGGAAAAAAATATTTGCTTTCAAAACTGTACTCATCGTCAAAATTTCATTTCTGTAGCTTTAAAAATAAAAAGTCGGTCAAAGTCAAGGACATCCGAGGACAACATTAATGCTTGTTTGCAAAACTGTTCACATGGTCAAAATTTCATAACTGTAGCTTTAAAAATTAAAAAGTAAGTCAAAAGGGGTGGGGCCAGCTTTTGCCCAAGGGGCATTATTTCAAATGTTTTCAATTGCATCATATGATGCTCCACAACAAATATCAAAGGTATGGGCCTTGTGGTTTGAAACAAGAAGATTTTGAAAATATTTCTTAAATAAGTCTCTAGGAAAATTGTGACACCCAGGGCAGTGCCAGTTTTGACCCAAGGGGCATAATTTGAACAACCATGGTAGTGGACCACTAAATAAAGCCTTGTTCAAAATAGCAAGGATTTGCATAGTGGTTTCAGACAAAAAGGTTTTTAACATTTCCCAATTTAAGGGGGGGGGGGAGTCCATCCCTTACAAAGAAAAGAGAACTCTTCCCTGGGCCTCCGCCAACGTCACCGAGGTCGTTTGCATTTGCCGCACTGGTCCCTTGCGGGACAATCTCCGTGGGGGGGGGGGAGTTATGACCCCAGGGGCATAATTTGAACAAACCTTCACAAGCAATTGTGACTTTACATGTAAACTTGGCTTAAAATAGACTTTGCTCATGTGGACTTGACCATAAATAGACTTAGCTTAAAATATCACTTTTTATACTTTCAAGACCCATAATCCAGGCATGCATGGGCAGATCTGGCTGGTTTTCTAATGGATATCTAAATACTGTACAAGTTTCATCGAGATACAATCAAAACTGAAGACTGTATCATGTTCACAAGCAATTGTTTACAGTCAAACTGACTTTTCAATACTTTCAAGGCACATAATCTACGCATGCATGGTCAGATCTGGCTGGTTTTGGAAAGGAACCGAGCTCTAAAGGATATCTAAATACTGTACAAGTTTCATTGAGATACAATCAAAACTGAAGACTGTATCGTGTTCACAAGCTAGTGTTTACACAAAGCATTTTTTATACTATCAAGGGCCATAATCTAGGCATGCATGGACGGATCTGGCTGGTTTTCGAAAGGAACCGAGCTCTAATGAATATCTAGATACTGTACAAGTTTCATTGAGATACAATCAAAAATGAAGACTGTATCGTGTTCACAACCAATTGTTTACACAATAGCATTTTTTATACTTTCAAGGGCCATAATCTAGGCATGCATGGGCAGATCTGGCTGGTTTTCGAAAGGAACTGAGCTCTAATGGATATCTAGATACTGTACAAGTTTCATCGAGATACAATCAAAACTGAAGACTGTATCGTGTTCACAAGCAATTGTTTACAGACGCACGAACGCACGGATGCACATACTACGTACACATTACCATCGCATAAGCTCTTCTGGCCTTTGGCCAGTAGCGCTAAAAACCACCAAAAGCATAGAATTAATAGCTATATTGTTCGAATACAGAATACAACAAGAGCACCATGGAGAGAACGCCAATGTTCATCTGTTGGTTTTTCATTCAATCAAAGGGGCATAACTCGATAATAAATAAAGCCTTGCCTTGCTGTACAAGTGTGTTTTGTCTCCCGACAACCTGTGTACAAAGTTTCAGTTAAATATCTAGAGCAGTTTTTGAGGTGTGGTCTAGGTTAAAGTTCCTTGCCAACAATGACACCAAAGCTATCACAACCAAAGCTATCACAATAACCCATCTTTTTCTTCTTGGAAAAACAGACCAGCTAATAATGTGTTTTTAGGTATTATCACCTTGGAGCTCAAAGAGCTTTTGAAAACTCGCAAGAGCGGCTCAATATACGAACCAGTGTTTTGGTTTCTGGCAGAAGGTTGTTGTAGTCACAGAACCTGAATGCCCTTTCTATAGGGCGACACATGTGTCGTAGAACGGCAAACTGGAAGGATGCACAGACATCAGCGGCATTAGAGATCACCCCACTGGCTACAATACCTGGAAGAAATTAAATGAATGAACGCTGTTTTCTATAAATAAATTGAGTTCTTCTTTTATACTTTCTTTCATAAAGATAAACACGAAATCAATTTAGCATAATATTGTGCAAATTTTGTCATCAGTTATATATATTTAAAGGTAGGGCCTACACAATGATTTTATTAAAATAAAGAAAACAAATTCAGACTGTGTTTTATCTATACAAGCAGGGTATTTATCTATAAGTGAATATTGGGACTCCATTTTTCTCATTTAATAATATATTCTGGTACACTAAACTCTCATGCCCTAAAAAGTGGCCTTTAAATGAGAAAACATGTAGAATCTATCTATCCTAGTGTAAATACTACGATATTGGTACCTTGTTCTTCTTCTAGGTAGTATATTATCTTTCCTTGCCTATTAATAATAGATTAAATTGGTACCTCACTTTTTTCTTCTAGGGTGTCGGCTATCTTTCCTAGCCCATCTTCTACAGTTTAAATTGGTACCTTACTTTTTTTTTCTCTTAGAGTGTATATTATTTTTCCTAGCGCATTTTTTACAATTTTATTTGGTACATCTATTGTTATTTAGTGTGTTTTGGTACCTAGGTTTTTCTTATTATGCGTGTTAAATCTAACCTAGCATATTTTCTACAGTTAAAGTTAGTACCTTGTTATTCTTCTTGTGTGTGATTTATCTACCCTAACACATTTTCTACAGTTAAATATCATATGACACCTTGTTTCAGTCATTGTAATTAGACTTAAGGATGAACAAGCCCGAATTCTTATACTATTGGTTGACATAAAAAATTTGAACAAGCCCTGCTATATAAAATTCAGAATTTGAGCAAGTCCCGAAGACATTTTACCAGTGCAGGGCTGGTGGGCTTGTGTTAATTTCGACTTTTGCAACTTATGTGTTTATTATATATCCCAGTGCTTCTTCTGCAGTTTAACTCGGTACCTCGTTTTTCATCTCTGAATAGGCGACAGTACTATCTATCACTGAGCATTTTCAACACTTAAATTTGGAACCTTGTATTTTTCCGTCTTGGGTGCATATAATCTATCCTAGCATATCATCTACAGAAAACCTGTACATATTACCATCTTTCGCTGAGTATTACCAATTCTGCAGCATTTTCTACAATTTGATTAACTTGGTACCTCATTTTTCATCTTAGATGTGTATTACCTTAGCCTAGCGCATTTTCTACAGTCTAAATCTGTACCTTGTTTTTTTTCCTCTTGTTCAATGTAAGTACAGTAGTGGGCCTTCATGCCCGCAAACGAGAAATTACAACTACGGCTTTTAGTGTACACGTGTGGAGCCTCAAACATGTCTGGATCGCCTTGCTGGGCCATTAATTCTATCGAGGCCCCGCCACTTTTTCCATAGCATTGTGGGAGATTCTTTAGTTTCATTCTACGTGCAACCTGAAAACCCAAGAGGGTATCATCACACTTTACATTACAATGACTTGGTTCCTTATTGTTTTAACCACACAAAGATTTGTGGTCGAAATCAGCACATGTTTGCAAGTCATGCACTGTAAGAAGCTTTCCGAGCTTGCTCGAAATTCTGGATTATACTTTTAATAGCAAGGCTTGTTGATTTATTTTTAATTACTAGTGGAAGGAGTTGAACTTGAACGTTTATTCAAAATTCTGATGTCTGCCTTCATAACATAGCAATGTGACCTCATGAGATAATATGTAAACAACAATATAAAATCACCAACCTATTAACCATATATTTTGACTTAAAAGTAGGATTATTTTATAGGTTTTCAGAAAATAGGAAAACAATGGAGGCCTTTAATAGTTAGAAAAGTAGGAGAGCAGGAAAGCCTGTCCTAGGGTAAAAACTTATTAATAGGGATTTGGAGTGTCATTTGGACCATTGCAAACAAACAATTAAATAATAAATTATTTCTGAAGCACAAAACCATCTACATCTTCTTCCATTATGGTTTACCTTGTCAAAAATCTCTCCAGGGGCGTTGTCAATGCTGCTGCCTAGCAACAAGAAGTCATCAATGTCCCTGGCAACGGCTAGCAAGCAGTGCCCCCCACTCACCAGTAGTACAAGGAAGGGGAACTCTACACTGTAGGGAATGGATGAATTGTTTTTCTAGTATAATTATACTAAAATAATTGTAATTTTTGAAAGCTGATAAAATTACTTCAGAGTCAATTTCCTCTGACAGTAGAAACCATTTCTAGTAGCAATTTAGAGAGGCCATTGAAAAAAGTTACCTTGGTGGGGATCAAACGCTAACCAAACTAATATGCACTCTTATCAGAGTTCAAACAAAATACTTCTTAATGAGCAAGTATACAAACAATGCGCTAAATGTTCAAATATCATTACCTTATTTAATTATAAAAAAATACCACAGATACACAAGTTTTAATTGAGAATAAGCAATTTTGTATCCGAAGGTTAATGTTCGAACCTGTCAATCATTCTGGCCGTAAGGGCATGGGCCTCCATATGATGTACAGGTATCAGTGGTACTCTGTAATGAAAGGATCAAGATGAGGTAAGATATCACTTAGCACTCAGTAAGTCGGTTTAGAAAATAATGGTAACGGTAATTATTTGCAAGGAGATAGTTTAAACTTATATTTAACTTCATGAAACAGGTTGTAACAACATTATATTAATCAGTCTCATAAACACGATGCAACACGTGAATGTGGTTTTGTAATGGGTGGAATCCAAGTACCCAGAGAAAACCCACTTGTTAAAGACTCAGAAACAACAAACCAAATTCACAAAGCCAATGGCCGAAATCACACCCCAGAATGATGCCTTTGTTAATGGGGAGAAATTGATATGCTAACTCGACAACAAACTGACATTAATATGTATAATGTAGTTGGAAATTTGGCCTAATTGCAGCCCCAACAAAAACACACTCTGATGCTTGTCCATGTAACTCTGTTGACCAAGGAGCATAACTTGAAAAACCTTTAAAGCAAGATTTATAGACCTTTCTATCACATGAGTGTTATTTCACTGGCTAACATGTATTTAGTTTCGTGTGAATATCATAAACATATTTTAGATTATTTTTTTGCAACGACAACACCAAGGCTTGTATGTGATATTTTCTTTATTTTTCCTTGTTTTCAAGTTGATGCTGGATCCGATGAGACTTATATTTTTAATATTGTAAATATTGATACATACATGCCATATTTTCTGGAGATCATTCAGGGGGATTTGTTCAGAAAAGATGAAATTTAGGGGGATTTTGGTAGTATTCAGGGGGATTTCTTTAGCAAGTTTAAGTTGGCAAAATTTCAAAGTTTTTTTAGACGCAAGTACGAAAAAATGTATTCACATATATATTGTTATGAAAACCTCTCACTTTTTCATTATACAGAATTATTTTATGTCATGATTTATCATATTCTTATGATACACTGTCATGTCATGCTGTAATACTGTAAATTAAATTTACCTTCCCCCAAAGTCTTTTAAAAAGTTCTGTTTAATACTATCAGCTATGATGACTTTCAGACACTAAGAGAATGGAATGAATATTATTAATTTCTTCCTTTTCCAAAATAGTAATATTTCTTTGCCTTTGATCATTACTTCAAATTAATTGATCACTTGTTGTTAAGGTTTCCTTTTGGCATTTATCAAACCTTTTTTAAACAGTAATTTTACGCTTGGGGAGTTGTTTCTTTACAGTCAGTTTCACCCACATACTGTGGTTTCACTTTGTCATTATTGCCTGATGTAAAATCTCTTAAAAAAAAAAATTAAATTCCGGGGGATTTTTACCTCCCGCCAATGATAAATATTGGGACAAGTGTAAGGTAATGCGCATATAAAATAGTTGAAACCTGTAAGTAAACTTGCCTTCATTAGTAAACATGTGTTTCACTAATTGTTTCAAGTTGGTAGTATTATCATATACTGTGTTTGTGTTGTTCGTATATTCGTCTTTTTGACTATGACATGGGCTTGTACCTGTAGTTTCCATTGTATTATTAACATATGTCAAAACCAGTTAAAACTTCCACTTTTTTCAATCCATTCAACATACAGTAACCTTTTGTAGGCATGCAATTAAAACTACCACCAGTTAACCAAAGGTTGTCCATATAGCATAGTGGTAAGCGCACTCACTTCTCACCAAGGTGACCCGGCCTGGATTTATGTTGAGTTTGGTTAGTGGCCAGACAAGTGGGTTCTCTCCAGGTTCTCTTTCTCAGGTAACTTTCTTCACAATAGTTGTTAAAATAAATATTAAAATGTTTAAACTAATTAACCATTAACAGCTTAAAACTTATCTTTACATCATTGACTTTTAATTATTAACTTAATAATTGAATTATAACTTTCCTACCTATTTTCCATCACAAGTTTCTGAGCATGTTTGAGCCCAACATCTAGACTGAGAGGAAGCCCTGGCTCCACCGCTACTGCAACTGCATCAAGATCCTAGAAGCATAGAAACTTATCTTTAGTTTAGGCACTTAATGTTTTACTGGCTACCTGTTTTTCTTCACAAGTTTCTGAGTAAATTCTACTTCTTGCTCAACATCAGCCAACTGTACAAACCAAAATTATATATATTTTTTTCATTTAAACACTTAATAATCCAGACAAAAAAATCAATTTTGCAGTGTTCTTTAGATGAAGTGAATATTGAATTTTCTGCAAATGTACTACTTCAACAGAACCAGACAACTATATATTGCATGATAATGAGGTAAATACTGTATCCCAGTTTAAGGATAAAGTTAATGCATACATGCCATATCCCCGGGCTGAGGGAAAATCCACCAAATTAATTGTGTGATATTGACCAATCATTTTTTGCCTGCATCTAATCTATCTCACCATATTATTTACCATAAATTAGGTAATTAAACCTGCTGTTGCATGGCTTACCTGTATTTCTACTCCTGCTTGGGTTAAGGCATCTTGCACAATGTTGTGGATGTGCTTCTCATGTAAAGCTTTGGCATATGGTGGTAACACCCCTCCCAGTCTTGAAAGTAAAAAAAGACTATTTTTCAAATACTAGTAGATGTAATAGCTACTGCATCCATTACCTGAGTCTTTAAAAATATACACAATAAGTGTTATGTTTCACAAGGGTTATAATATACACACAGTAATTACAATACATTTATAGCACAAGGGAGTCAAGTGTATGACAGCTGCATGTGTAAAAAACACATGTTTTCACAGACGGCTGCTCAAGAACATGAAAAATGTAATAAAAACTTAAATTACACAATGTTGCGGGTAAGGTATATGTACAGGACCTTTCCATCAGATAGACACAATCCAAAGCTTTTGTTTTATTAAGTATACAATTGTATGGAAACAGGATTGTTCACCTAATTTGCTCAAAATACATATTAATTTTTGTAAATGAGGCAAGTGCTCTAAAATTGTGAAAATAGAGACAAAATGCATAATATTGGGAACTACTATTAAACTTCAAACAAATCAAAACCTCTTTTAAGATTCTGGACTTGAAGAGTTTTAAAAGGATAAGGCTCTAATTCAACATTTGTACAAGTTTTACCTGTTATGTGTTGATTTGAAAGTAATAATTTGGATTGTGAACTTGAGTCCACAATTACACTCTAAAAGAAAGTAATAATTTGGATTGTGAACTTGAGTCCACAATTACACTCTAAAACACAATGTATTTTATACGTATAATCTTTTCAATTTTTTTTAATTTTTAGTCCAAAGTATGTTGGAAATCTCTTCTTTTTTGTTAATTCTACGAAGCAAAATGAAAATGTCCACAATAGGGGGGGGCTTAAAAACTGTTGGTCAGGTTGTAAGAATCCAGGGGCGTAGCTAGTCCGTTTCAAAATATACGCACAATTGCGGTTTAACTGGGCGGAATGCCTCGGAGCTCTCGGTTTTGTCATAGGTCAGAATGATACTGTATAGCAAAATAAATTTACAGTACAGGATCATCAGCCATTAATCAGTGAATATTCAATTCAAAAATGCTATGTCTAAAACGGCTTTGTCTGGGGGTCCAAGGGATTTTGGTGTTTTGGGAGGATATTTTCACGGGGTAAGAACAGTATACAAGTGTGTCTGGTAGGTTATTTTGTATAACAAATACGCGGTACGTTCTTATTGGGTAACAATTTTTTTATAAATATTAACATGTCTTACATCTCGTGTCTTTATTACACTTTTATTAACGCATGCTTATTCTTATTCTACATCACACAAAAATGCATAAAACTTCCTTGCCCAACATGAAAGGTGTTTAAACACACACAAATCGGCCGTATAGTGCCCATGTAAGTGCACTAACCCTCGAAAAGAAAAATTACTAAAATAGCTAAAAGAATGGCATACTTTGACTAAAAACAAAGTTTCAAGTCACGCAATTTTCTACTCTCACTTTGTAAACAAGCAATCGTTCAGCTTATACATTAAATCACTTTTTTTGTTAATGCCTCTAGAAACATAGGGTAAAGAAATGAGGGAAGCTTACACGTGTGGCCTCTGGGTAGGAGTATTTATATTGCGAGATAATTGATATAACACACTTACCAGGTGAAAATATCCTCCAAAAACACCAAAATCCCTTCGAACACCAGCATTTCATTCCGCATCACACATTTTCCTCACTTAAAATTCGTGAAAAACCCCTGTATCTTAAACTGTGCTTTATCGTCCTCTAATATCAATTGCTACGGGGCACTACACATTTAATTATGCTTCACAAATAACCTAAAAAAAATGTACCTCCTTGGGAAAGAAAACTCATAGAAATGTTTCCATTTTGCTGCTAAAATGTTTAGTTTATCAGCTTTGTCAACTGTTTGAAGATTATCTTTGAACTTGTCAAGATGAGGAGGTTCAAGGGCATTTGATTTTTTGAAACTGGCCGCTTTGTAAACATCGTTCGGATATATTCAGTATTAATCGACGATTCATTCATGACTGAACAATAAGGGATTTTTTTAAGTAGTTTTAGCTGAACTTAACGGTAAACGAGGCTCTTTTAGATTTTATTGTCTCACATATTCAAAATAGGCGGCCCTTCACCCTCTTACGCTTCAGTTTTTATTGCATTTTTGGCCCCAAATATTTTCTGACTTGTGCGACGAATTGTACGCATGGGCGTATTGTGCGTAACGGCAGCTACGCCACTGGAATCCATATTTGTCTAGCTTGAAAAATCCCCATATATGGAAGAACTTACGAAACAGATATAGATGTTTGTGAATGCAATGCATTTCCGAGTATATGAGCGTTTTCGTCCACAACTGCAGCGCCTGTATCATCACATGTTGTTTCAATTCCCAAAATTTTGTACTTGGAGATATTTCTTTGATTTGAGAACGACTGATATTGTGTCATTCGTTTGTACAATGTTTTGCACACGGAATACGTCAAACGTGATTTTAAAATCATATTGATTGTATTGCTATTCAAGCAAAATATCAGTTAACAGAAAAAAACAAGGCTTATATTTTTGGACATGTTTTCTATAGGGCGCAGACATCTTGAATCCTTCCCAGGGTGCAATTATGTGAACATGCGAGGAGCAAATTCTCGGATTCGACTAATAATTGTTTGTTTCAATAATTGCTTTTTGGTAGAAATATTTCATATTTGTTTATCTGAAATCTGATCTACCTAAGTCAAAACATTCAGAAACTGCAGAAAACATGAGCTTTCAGATTTATCATTTAGACGAAGTCAAACTCGAATACAACATTTCATTTCCTGTTTCCTTTCAAATTAGATCATAAACACCGGCAGCCGTGGCAGATGTCAAAACTGATGCAATTAGTCTGCATACAGCTGGCAAAACAGTTATCATATTATTGCAACGAAAGTTTTAAATTTGCAAGATTAATTTCCACCTCAGTTGTTGTCAAGAAAACCATTCCAGGCTTTGGAACGAAGAGGCAGACGTTTTCAATTCGGGGTGAAATCATGGATCCAGCTGTTGAGGAACTTTTGACTCCATATCGTCAGTCTGTTAAAGAACAGGTATAATAGTTTCCTCAATTTGATGAGTTCAATGAATTATAAAGGGTAGTTTTGTTTTGCATCCCAATAAGGAACATGTAAAATAGTTAATTGTTCTTAATCACATGTAAATATTAGATTTTAAAGTGTCTGTATGTTATGCACCAGTCAATTGTAACCACGGCTCCCCTCCCCCTCCCCAGGTTCCGGGGCGAAACCAGGGATAGCCTGAGAAATGGGCCATGTTTTCACCTTCCATGGAGTGGTTTTGTCTTCACGCCAAATATAGCGCGGATGGGCCTTACCTAGGGTTCCTGGGTTAGGTGGCATTAGGCGGTGATTTTACCAGCAGTTTGTTGTCGCTGGGTGGGGATTTTACTGGGGCTTGGCTGACCAAAAGTCAATGGCCCCGCTATTCACCGGATCTAGGGGGACTGTGGTTACAATTGACTGGTGCATAATATACAAATCTGTAAATTATAACATCATTACATTCACAGACTACGCTTTAAAAATATGATATGTACCTGTATTTTGGAACAATCGACCATTCCAGATGGATAACCATACTATGATCAATGAAGCTCCAACCAAAAACCCTATTAGAATTAGATATGTAGAGTCTGAATCTGATACGCTAACCACTCATGCATATCATTGTAGTAGAATTACAGGCTAGTCTATAATAAAAGACGCTCAAGAACAGCGTTCTTCTAGTCCCTGACAAGTATTTAAAGGGGAAGGATTTGCCATATATTATAATAAAAAAACATAAAACTATTCTCCCCCATACAATTATTTGGACTGAATTATGGGTGTACTACTCCCCATTTACTATTTTATTCAAGAAAAAAGAACATTTAAATCAATCAAGTTAATTTAAAAAAATTGCTCCAGGGTGATCTTGTACGCAAGCTCAAGGATGAAAAAGCGCCGGATATCGACTTGCAGAGGGCAGTAGCTGAGCTAAAGAAGCGAAAACACGCTCTTACTGATAAGGTATTTTCATGTTCTTCAAATAAGAGGGGTGAAAGCAGAAGAGTCAAAAGTATTTATATATATATTTTAGAGATTTGTATCATTTTCATCCGAGATGAAGATAAATGTGATTTTGTGTTGCCTGCGAATCATGGCTGAAACATAGAGATTGCTTTGTGTGGAGTCTGCATCAAACTTTGGTTTCAAATTAATCTTGTTTGAACAACTTGGTAAGGAGTTTTCAAATTTGGCTAGCAAATTTGGTCATTCTCAATTGATGACCTCTTTTTTGAGGTCAAAGATCAAGTTTATAGTGACCTTTATAATTAAAAAAATGAAATTCTCAACCTGCAACTCTGTTTTTGTGTACTTTGAAATGAATAAAAAACAGCTTAAAAAGTGATCCTGAAATCTTGTGATCTTCTAGCTGATTTAATGTTTGGTGTTTAGAACTAAATTTTGTATTCTATTTTTTTATCTCCATATGTACACCAAGAACACAGCAAGACAACTATGTGCCTTGCAGTATAACTAAACTCTAGAGGCGGGAGTATCATATTACTTAAGCTAAACATTAAATACAGAACACTAGATACATATTAAGAACATTCAAATATCAGTAATTAATCGTTTTAACTGTAACACTTTATTTAGTCAGTTCAAAAGCTCACATGAGCCTGTGATGTGTTGTTGCTATAAGTCAGAATTTATTTATATATGTATTTTGCAGGAGTTTGAGCTGTCTCCAAAGGATAATTTTGACCGAGCCAAGATGGAGGATCTGTTGAAACAGAAGTTCTTCTATGACCAGTCATTTGCAATCTATGGAGGTATAGACAATTGTTTCAATTCCTATTACAGTACTCAAAGCAAGCACAAGTTGGCAAGCCCTGCACTGGTAAAATGCTTTTGGGACAGGTCAAAATATGGATTTTATATAGCAGGGCTCCTTAAAAATTTCATGCTAAGCACAAGTGTAAGAATCTGGGTTGTTCATCCAAAAGTAATATTTCCATCACAGCCTTCAGTCTTTAGTCGTAACACTTCTTGGCCTGTTATCTCTAGGTCCCAAGACATGGCATGAGGGATTAAAGGGGCGGTACTCCGTATGATAAAATAGCGAAAAAAAAGAGATGAAAATTGTCGAAAACTGACATAAACTTGGCATCGATGTGTACAATGCATTGAAACTTACTGACTGAAGTACCACATAGTTTACAATTTATTTAAGTTTAGCAGTTATTTCTTATTTTTCCATTAAAAAAGATTACTGGGTGATTGGCAAGTCGGTGTTATCACGAGATATTACCGAGGTAGGTGTAAAGCTTAATTATGTCACCCGCCAATTAGAGTAAGCCGTCGTAGCTCAGTGGATACGACGCTGGACTGAACTTGGGCTCTGACAAAAAAAAAATACATTTTGGTATATATTTTTTTACAATTATGATATCAAAGCGTAAGACATTCTATTAGATAATTGTCCTGAGATTCCTTACAGAATAAAAACTTTTTTGGTGCAAAATTTGGTGTACAGTCCCTTTAAGATTTAGGAGAAAGACTTTAAGAGTAAGGAGCATGGTATGGATTTGTGTTATTATGTAATTGGCTTGCAGGAAAAATAAAGTAAATATACAACCCAGAAGTAATGCCATGAAGAACTAAAATCTTCAAGCAAGTGTTTCCTAGGTATCATAATCAATAGTCTCTATGACCAGGTCAATAGGCTGCACTGTGAAGGCAATTTGTTATATACATGGAGAAATTATTTAAATTACCAACTTTGTTACATGTATAAAAATCATTCAGTGTATCTAAATTTGCAGGCATCAATGGTCTCTATGACTTTGGTCCAATGGGCTGCGCTGTTAAGGCAAACCTTCTACAAGCATGGAGAAATTTCTTCGTTCTCGAAGAAAATCTGCTGGAAGTTGATACTGCTGTGTTGACACCAGAAACCGTCCTCAAGTATGTACAGTAACTGTAGAATGGTTTCATTTTGTGAAAGGTTAATTTTTACCTCATTAATATGCATTCTGATCACCATGGCCATTTTCCATGGAAAACAAATCTCGGATGCACATGTATGTATATGGACAGTTTACAATATCAGAGATTTTTACATTCAATATGTTGCAAGTAGTTTGCATAGTAATTTCAATTAAGCATTTAAACTTAATGACTTTACTCTTTGGAATCTTAATTATTGATGCAATAATCCACTTTACTGGCAATCAATTTAAAATTTGTTATACAAAATACAAGTTAAAACACTACAGTTAGTTTAAATTGATATTCAAAATTACATCCAAGGTTGTTTTTCGATGGAAAATGGCGTAGGGGTTCTAAATAATTATTATGGTGATAGATTAACTTTTGCCACTTTAATATGATGATGGCTTAATTTTTTTTAATATTTAGTCAGAAAACGATTGAAGCACAGACAATAGGTTTAATTTAGTGATGTTTTAATTTTCAATAATATTTGTGGCATCATGAAATTGCAAATAAACATTTTCTGAAATGTTAAACATATGAGTTACATCTGTAACTCAGAGAAGCCTTGGTCACATGTATGAAAACTTCATCATTGTGTCAAAATTACCAAGCATCACAATATTCTTGAGTAAAAATGTAGGCTAGGTCTGCTGTAAAAATAAATCAAGACTATGTTACACAAGCTGCAAAGTTGGAAAGGTTTAACACCCATTTCTGGGCTACAATCAGCCAACACCAAAGCAGAACCATAAAGTCATGTCTAGTATCAGTTACCTGTGCACTCGCATTCATTACCAGCTACGAGTAACAATCAAGTGCTCTTTGTTCAATCTGAGTAGATAAATATCCACTTGTGGAACTTTGTAAGCTTAAGCAAAGTCACTCAAATATTTTACAAGTTTGCTAGTCCAAATTTGAACCATTGTTAGTTTTCTTCTTAAAATCTAAGTTTCCGTTTTCATCTATTTTGTATTACCGCATGAGGCTTTGATCCTATGCTGTGGACAGAAAATAATGTTAGAGTTTGAAAAAGTCTTTCTACAATTAAGGAGTATATAATTAATTTATTATATAAATACTGCGCCGCATTAAGGATAAAAGCTTTAAACTGCAACCAGAGAAAAATGCTGGCTGAGGCTGACAAATTTGACATCACTTTCAATTTTGCATTGCAGGGCCTCTGGACATGTTGAAAGATTCCAAGATTACATGGTTAAGGACTTGAAGAACGGGGAGTGTTTCCGGGCCGACCATCTCATAGAGAGTGAGTTATTCAATAATGTATAACGCTTTCATTTTAGGAGTGTTTTGTTTTACCTTGTTTAGTTTTACATAAAAAATATCTATACAAAAGATTTTTACTCGCACAATACTGAAACTTCAGAAATTTATGAAAGATATTCATATCAGTTATATCAATAATTGTTTTCAGTAACATCTACAAATATGTCTGACTAAACCATATATGCATGCCAAGTGAGCATTTGGGTTCACAGGGTTTTGGATCACCTCTCGTTGATTTCTGGAATTCTCACTCCATTCTGTTTGCTGTTGTCGATCAAAATCATTATTACTTAATACTTATTTATTTAAGTTTGATTAAAAGCCACTTTCAGGTCTATGTCTTTGGTAGAAACCTGTAATAGTGTCTTTGATGAGATGCCTTGAAAAAGGAATCCCTGTTGGTATCGAATTCACAACCTTTTGGCTTTGAGGCAGACACCTTTACCACTAGACCACTTTCACGGTTAAACATTTAATTGTGGTTCTGCTGCTGTTGCCTGTATATTGGCTCATGACATTCAACTTTCAATTAAATTATCATATTTTTTGTCTTTTGGAACATTGTATTGTTGAAAAATGTGAGGAAGTCAAGTGGTATACAATGTAGGTGGTATAGGTGTCCCCCCTCAACCAAGAGGTTGCGGGTTTGAGCCCCACTAAAGCTACTGTTTCTTGGTGTCTCAAAAAAGACTCTAGTACTTGTTTCTATGAAAGATACGAGGTACGTCTTCAAGCGTGATTCAAATGATTCTATAACCTTCATCACAATTATGCTTCAATAAATAATAATAATAATAATAATAATAAACTTACTCTTCCATTATTTATTTTGGTCATTTTATTTCAGACACATTTGAGAAGATGTTGTCCGATAAGAAAGTGACTGAAGATATCAAGGCAGAAATTAGGTCCATTCTTCCTACAGTGAGTGAATGTAGTTAATGCTGTTAAAAAAGTGTATATATTTTGCTGGCACGTTGGTAAAAAGTTTGGAGGGCATATTCAAGGTTTAAAAGAACAATTTTGAAAAAAAAAATATAAAAAGGAAAGATATTTTAAATATCACAGTGGAAAACATTTTGATTTTCGCCAGGTTTTAAGGACAGGGTGCTGCAGAAAAGGGACAGAATGCTAGGGGTTAGAAGGGCCGAATGTGTTGGGTTGTGTAGAAACATTTGAATTTAACAGACAGTTTTAAGAATTGTGCTTAATTGAAATAATATTAGGTCTCAACTGCCAAATATGTCAAACTTTTATGAATTTATAATCATATTTTGAGTTTTAATCAAAACAAAAGAAATATTGGATTATCTTATGCATTTAATTCAATGAAGGATGCATATGCTAGTCTCCATGAGAGCAGAATGGTGCTACTCAAAACGGTTATGATGCATCACCGTCCTGTAACTGTTTAGCTAAAATCCTAGAATACATGTACAAAACCTACTGAAGGTTATTCCATTTAAAGGTACATGTATAACCCGCACGAGGGGAGGCTTTTTAAAATGATACCACCCCCCTACAGAAGCATATTTACCCTTACGTTGTCCAAATTAGCAAAAAAAGACATCCATCCATATACTAAAAAAATAATTCCTTCCCCCAGGGGATATATGATTTACTGGAATAGCCGTGACAAAAAAGGATATTAAGGAAAGAAAACAAAGGAAATATATTTGTCATAATCATGATTTATTATCTACAAAATTTTCCTAATCATCTTCTTAATAGGAACAAAGTTTCTTAAGAATAGGGTGGTTAATACCTGACCAAAGTTAGGAAATTTGGAAAATAGGAATAAGAAATAATGAGGCAGCAATCTTTACATTTGCCTGGCGCCATGTTTATCACCTTTACTGTAGCTCTTAAGCAATAATTCTAAGCAAACCCTGATCTTAAAGAAGACTATTTTTTAAAAGGAAAATTGATATATGAGGGTAAGAAAACAGCAATTTATAAATTATGGTGGACCAATTGTAAAATTAAGTTATTATACATTATCATCTTAAACATAATAGATATTCTTCACTTCCTCAACATAGGTTGACAATATGAGCAAAGATGAGATGGGGGAAACATTGAAGAGGTTCAGCATAAAGTCTCCTGTTACCGGGAACGACATATCTGATCCCCTCGAGTTTAACCTTATGTTCTCCACAGCTATCGGGCCTACAGGAACTGTCAAAGGGTAGGTATACAGTGTATAATATATTTACAACCTTCTTGAAATAGGCCCAGAGATCTGAGAAAATCTGAAAAGCATTGGCTTCTATAGTCTAAGGGCTTCTTGCTTTGCAGGGTTAGACACTAACATTTTTCACAAGGTAGTCCCTCGGACTACTGGATCCGAAATCTGGGTAGTCCAGCAAAAATTCTGGTAGTCCAAAAAAATGCAAGCCTGCAACGGATTCCTTCAGTGTTTTGTGAGACTAAGCCTTCTTAGAACATTGTCAGTATATAACCCTTTGATTGGTCATGATTTTTATCTGTCTCAATCTTAAAATTTCCACATTCTTCAAAACAATATTTGGTTTTTAAATTTAATTCTAAAACCTAAAAAATGCTAAAAACCATGCTAAAATACCTCAGATTAAAAATCTAAAAACCATGCTTAAATACACCATAATCTGTCACTTTCAGGAAAATATTGCAATAAATCACTTGACACTAAAACACATCGACTGAGATCGTTACTAAGTTATGGCACAAATGACAGACATCCTACTAATAAGCAATATTTGATTATTGGCATCCTACTATTCAGTATTCTTTGTTAACGACATATCATATAATGCTTAAAAACATGATGAAATAAATTCCAAAAGTGGTATTAATTTTTTTTTATATGGGAGTAAGATAACAATTAACATGACGCTGCCTGTCAGTCAAACTAGCTGATCAATACCCGACTGACCAATCAGCGTCCAGATTAGGCAGGGCTCATCAGTTGCCATTGCTATCCGCCATGACCTCCGACAATCCTCACATATTAACAGTTTACGCTGTTATATATATTTAACACAAATTATGTCTCATAATTGAGTGATAGTAAAGACAGTTTAAGAAATCCGAAATACTAACATTTTCCCTTGATGCTGCTAAAATTATAATTGATAACAAGGGACTGTTTAGTAGACTAATTCAATTCTCAAAATGTCTTAATGTAAACGTACATAATATACGTATATTTCCGTTTTAATAGCCTTAAAATAAGAAATATTATTATGAGAATTAGTGTACAATATTGATATCTTGCGATTTACTAGTAGTTTGATTTTGAAATTTGTCTCCTTATTGTGCGAAAGGTTTTAAATCCGAAGCATATACATTTGCTTGTAAGTTTGTTTGACATATTAGTGAAAAAAACACCTCAGTTTATGTGAGTTACATTTTTTATTAAATTTAATTAAATATCTGATATATAGCTTAAGGTCACAAAAAGTATATACGTATAGATAAAACAAAATCATATTTTTAAACGACGCAAATCAAAGTAAAAACCTTTGCATTTATAATGACTATGGTCGTTTCAAAATTTCTATGCTGATTGTTAGAACAGTTTTGCATTTCATTTAATACGAAAATTTATTCATTGAGAAAAACAATAAGGTAGTTATATCAACAATGATAATAATGCATTACACTTGTATAAAACAGGTGATTCTGAATCGAGAAAGGAAGAAAAACAGCGAAATCCATTGAGTTTTGACAATGGATCTATACAAACATCTTTTTTGTTGATTTTCGGATAGGAAATTAATACATGTTTTGTTTCCCTTTATTTGAGTTTTAAAATAAAGACTGTTATTGTACTGTAACATAATCCGATGTTATTTACAAATAAATTATTTTAAAGTCTAGACATTTTTCTACCTGAATTATACATTGCATACAATTAATAATAATGAACTTATTTAATGTTATACTTGCTTTTATTGCTATGTTTTACCATGTCGCATGCATTTAATTTTTATCTGATTCTCATTGATAACTTTTGTATTATCATGGTCTGCTTCTGGGTATTTGTCGGAGGTCCCCAATTAAGATGTCATGTGACACTGTAGGTGTAGCCTTATCGCTATCGGCGTGGTGTCAATTGTTATTGGCCCTAGCTTCAATGTATAAAATGTTACGACATTTTGGCGCGAAAATTAACGCACACAATTCTGTCGTTGTCTGCACTTACACTGCATTATACCTGTTTTGGCAATATGATTAATTTATCAGCTGCTCTTCTAAAAGCCAGTTTAATAGATTTCATACGCCAGGCATAATGTTCCTTCTGTTTGCTTAATATATATATATATATATACACCGACATTTGGCAATACCCTAAACCATAATAACCATGAAGTATTTTCAGAAAATCTAAAAATAGTAACAACCGTCAAGTGTTTGTCTACATCGTATCTTTCATTGTTTTTGACTGAAAATGCAAGGGATTTAGAAATTCTGCCACTTGGTCCCAAATCTACCTCGCTGACATTGGCAGAGGTGCACATGTCTGACGATTAAAACACACCATAGAGTACGAAAACAGTCCACGTTGTCCGGAACTGCTCGGCCATCTTCGGCAAGCTTTACGATGAATGTTTACCGGTGATAATCAGCTTCTTGACATCACGTTTTACGCTAGTTTAAGCGTAATAAAGATTTTATGCTCAATTATCTGATGTGATATTTACTTTCTTCTAGTAGTCCGACGGACTATTGACTTAAAATGTCTTGTAGTCCGACCTAAAATCTGGTAGTCTCGGACTACCGGACTACCGTTAGTGTCGAACCCTGCTTTGGGTGTCAGTGTTCAAACTTTTAAAAGGAGATGATGATGTCCATAAATCTTTTTAGAAGATCAAGGCTTTAGTTCAATCTATTCAAGTATTAAAGATTCATATTCAGTTAAAGAACTACACTAAAAAAATTGTTATTTTCTATTTCAGTCTGCTTCTTTAAAACATTTCTTTTGATTTTAGTATAAGTTTATCTAAATTTGTAGAGTCATCAAACTTGGTATGCACATTGGATATGCTTGAAAGATGACCCCTATTCATTTTATTTCAAAGGTCAAGGTCATTCTGACTGTAATTTAAAAAATGACTGGTGCTCGTGTCAGGTGACACTTCCTATTTTTTTGCTTATATTGATAAAAACTTTCAAATTGGTTGATTGGATATGCTTTTGTACAATTTTAGGTATCTCCGTCCAGAAACAGCTCAGGGTATATTTGTCAACTTCAAGCGTCTACTGGAGTTCAACGGGGGCAAGCTGCCATTTGGAGGAGCGCAGATAGGGGCGGCATTCAGAAACGAGATCTCACCAAGATCTGGGCTTATACGTGTCAGGTAAATATAGCTTAATATTTGCTTAATATTTTAAATGCCATGTTTTATATTGACAATGTTTAATGTGAATATATTGAAACATTTCTGTATATGTTTTTAGTCCCCTAGCAGTTTCACCATAGGGGATTTTTGGTTTACCCTTTTTCAGTGCGTTTCTTTGTCCGTCTGGAAAAACTGGACGCTGCAAATACTGTAGAAATAAGCTAGCTAGGTTAATGAACTTGGTGTATTGTATGTTTGTGGCAACGAAAATAGTAAAAACGCCTAAATCACTCTTTTTATCTGGATCTTGCAATAACTGAAAAGAAGTCAGCAATCTACATGTAGGTAAATGAAACTTGGTATGAGGTTAGAAGACCATAAGAAGAATATGCGTGTCATGTTAATTTTCCATCATAGTAAAGTAATAGACCAGCTACTACTTTTTCTTCTCAAAATTCAATTATTTTCCAGATTTGAAACAATTGCCACTTAAACCATCCATTTTGGCTTGCAGCCAGTTCTTATTTGATATCACTGCCAAAGCGTAGAATTAAAGACAAAACATTTATTATTTGGTTAAAATGGGTTAATAAAACCTGCTCTCGTTATTTCAGAGAGTTCGCAATGGCTGAGATAGAGTATTTTATGGATCCGAAAGAGAAGGAAACATTTTACAAGTTCGAGAATGTTCGTGACCTCAAAGTGACCTTGCTGTCGGCGTGTAAACAGATGGAGGGCAAGGCACCAGATGTGAAATCTCTCGGGGACGCTGTGAAAGATGTGAGATGTTTATTTATACAGCCTATCATATGTTCCATACGCATGCATTTGCCTTTAAGGTCAAGGCCGCTTTGAAAATGTCACATGACAGATAGCCTGGTTAGTGTCAAAGGTCAGATCTCTTTTGTGTCCAATCCATATCTCCTTGTTCAGATTAAATATTGCCATTTCCACTGATACCCTTGTTTACTTAAATTCATGAGGTTTTTGTACAAGAAAAATTGAGTATTATTTAACCATCATATGACCATTTCAAACCTTTGAATTGATATCACAATACTCATTTCAAGTCATGGACAGATTGTTAAAAATATTGCTTGTTTGAAGGAAGACCCTAAGCATTACATTAGTACAAATTGTTTTATTTTTTATGTTTCTTATTTGATCTACCACAGGGCACTATAGCCAACGAGTCGCTGGCCTACTTCATGGGACGTATCTACATGTTCCTGATGAAAGTTGGTATTGATAACAACAAGTTCCGGTTCCGACAACATCTCGCTAATGAGATGGCTCACTACGCCTGTGACTGTTGGGATGCCGAGATGAAAACTTCTTATGTAAGTGCACATTTGATTAGCCTTTAATTAATATTTTTGACAGAACATTTTTAAAATTGAAGCTTGTCTGGGGTTTTTTGAAGAATAAAAATGGAATTCCAATAGCTTTGGTCTCATCAGCATCGAAATGCAAAAACTTAAAGAACTGTTCAATATATTCGAATGAAGCTTTGTAAACATGTTGCCAGAAATAATATATGCATGTATTGCAAGGCGTATAACTCTGGCGTAATCAATTAATGAGAAATGCTCCTTTTTTCACAAAAATAAACAAGATTTGTGTGTCGCTCTTGTTTTAAATTCTGTTAAAAGTTTTATTTTTGCATTTGATTTTAGCTTAAAGGGACTGTACACCAGATTGGCACCAAAAAAAAGTTTTTTTCTGTAACGAATCTCAGGACAATTATTTAATAAAATGTTTAACTCTTTGATATCATAATTGTAAAAAAACATACCAACATGTAAAAAATAAAATCGACTTGGAGACCGGCTTCGAACCGGTGTCGCCAAAATTGCAGTCCAGTGTTGTATCCACTGTGCTACGAAGGCTTACCCTAAGCAGTTGGAATATTTAAGTTATATACCTAACACGGTAATATCATGTGATAATATCCACTAGCCAATCACGCATAAGGAATTAATTCTACTAGGTAGACATACCTAGTAATCATTTTTAATGGAAAAATAAGAAAAAACTGCAATAAATAAATTAATTGTAAACTATGTGGTACTTCAGTTAGTAAGTTTCAATGCATTGTACACATTGATACCAAGTTTATGTTAGTTTTTGACAATTTTCTGGGTTTTTTCGCTGTTTCATCATATGGTGTACAGCCCCTTTAATATCTGGTTTTATTGGAAGAAAAAAAGAGGTGGTGTTGTTTCTTTGTGGCTACAGCAATGAAACTTGGCGCATTTAGTTGTATACTATATAGAGGACAATGAAACTACCTGTATAGGTACTGTGTTGTCTTTCAGGCCTATGATAATCAAGTATTATTTCTTCTTTTCAATAGGGTTGGATAGAGTGTGTAGGTTGTGCTGACAGGTCGTGTTACGATCTCCTCTGTCATCAGAAGGCTACGGGGATGAAACTGGTCGCCGAGAGAAAATTAGCAGAACCTATATCCTTTCATTGACTTTTGGGTTTCACCAGAGTTTGTGTCCTATTTTTATACGCCCATCTTACGATGGCCGTATTATGGGAACACCCATGGCGGGCGGGCGGCGGGCGGGCGGCTCCACAATGTTGTCCGCTCTCTAACTTGAACATTTCTCATCCAATTTCCACCAAACTTCATGAAAGTGTTTGTTGGTGAAATATCTAGGTCAAGTTTGATAACCAGCCAAATCGCTTTAGGCACTCCAGAGTTATGGCCCCCTGAATTTGTCAAAATTGGCCATTTTAGCTTTGTCCGCTCTCTAACTTGATCATTTTTCATCCAATTTCCACCAAACGTGATGAAAGTGTTTGTTGGTGAAATATCTCGGTCAAGTTCAATAACCAGCCAAATCGCTTTAGGCACTCCAGAGTTATGGCCCCCTGAATTTGTCAAAATTGTCCATTTTAGCTTTGTCCGCTCTCTAACTTGAACATTTCTCATCCAATTTCCACCAAACTTCATGAAAGTGTTTGTTGGTGAAATATCTAGGTCAAGTTCGATAACCAGCCTAATCGCTTTAGGCACTCCAGAGTTATGGCCCCCTGAATTTATCAAAATTGGCCATTTTAGCTTTGTCTACTCTCAAACTTGAACAGTTTTTATCCGAATTTCACCAAACTTGCTACTATAAATGTTTGTTGGTATATATTCTTGGCAAAGTTCTATAACCAGCCAGGCTCTTCAGGATTATGGCCCTTGAATTGGTCAAAATTTGCCATTTTTGCTTTGTCCACTGTCTAATTTTTTCATCATTGCTATTTCTCTTTAATCTGCATTGGCAGTGATTCAAGATATAAAGAAGTGTTTAATTAAGGCCCATTTGAATTATATTTTCGTTAGCGATCTTTCTTTATATATTGAGATTTTAAAATGTCTGACTTCTGGGAAGTGACCTTGGTCAGATATTCAATTAAATACTTAAATGCTTCAGTGATTTCATTCAGAGCTTTTCCATTTAAACATACCAGACATCTCAGGAATGTTGTCAAGTTGGACTTTATCCTCAAGAGAGATTTTTATACTTGTTCTTGACCAAAATGGTTTGGTTTTATATTTAAATGGAATACCGGTAGCTCTCTGGTGAATTGATTTTACAGTTCAGTTGACAAAGAATGTTTATTGGCTAGTGCAAAAAGTCTACAATAGTTAAGAATGTATGTTAGTTTTAAACTTTATATGCTATACAGGAATTGTGAAGAAAAAAACATATGCTAAGTCTATGAAGTCCCTCTCATTGGCATGATATATTGTGCGAGAGTGGTTTTGGGTTCGGGTGGGGGGGATGCTATGGGTGTGCCCAGAGAAAATTTATCTGGCTTGGGTTACAACAAACAAAACTCATTCATATGACTTCTATGCTCCTTAACTCCAAAGCACAAGATGATCCAGGTTGTGGAATGTAAGGTGAACAAAGGTGTCATCGGCAAGGTGTTCAAGAAAGATGCCAAGGTCGTCACTGACTACCTTACTACTCTCGAGTCCGAAGGAGTTGACACATTGGATCGTTCACTGCAGGAAAATGGGTGAGTGTGTGCGTGAAAAAAGAAGTTGAATGAAGAAGTAGAATTGTAGGTATTGTTAACAGGGATGCCAATTTACCTCTTTTCAGCTGATTTCCACTTTTTTGGTCTCAAAACCTAAAAATTAAAATTGTTGCCTTTTATTCTGATCTATACAAAAAAAACAATTTGTCGTATGTAGTGTGATTGGGATACTCCTTTTTAGTACATGTCTCCTCTTTTTTTACAAATTTGCGTTGGCATCCCTGATTGTAACTGTCTATCTAACTTCTTTAGATCAGGAGATGAGGCATTGGATCGTTAACTTCAGGTAAAGAGTAAGTGTCGGTGTATAGTTATGTAGAAGTTCTATTGTTGCATTATCTAGTTCAGGAGATGAAGCATTGGATCGTTTACTTCAGGAAAAGGGTAAGAGTTTGTGATTAGTTATGTAGAATTCTATTGTTGCATTTTCTAGATCAAGAAATGAAGCATTGGATCGTTTACTTCAGGAAAAGGGTTAGAGTTTGTGATTAGTTATGTAGAATTCTATTGTTGCATTTTCTAGATCAAGAAATGAAGCATTGGATGGTTTACTTCAGGAAAAGGGTTAGAGTTTGTGATTAGTTATGTAGAATTCTATTGTTGCATTTTCTAGATCAAGAAATGAAGCATTGGATCGTTTACTTCAGGAAAAGGGTTAGAGTTTGTGATTAGTTATGTAGAATTCTATTGTTGCATTTTCTAGATCAAGAAATGAAGCATTGGATTGTTTACTTCAGGAAAAGGGTTAGAGTTTGTGATTAGTTATGTAGAATTCTATTGTTGCATTTTCTAGATCAAGAAATGAAGCATTGGATTGTTAACTTCAGGAAAAGGGTTAGTGTCGGTGTATAGTTATGTAGAAGTTCTATTGTTGCATTTTCTAGATCAAGAAATGAAGCATTGGATCGTTAACTTCAGGAAAAGGGTAATTGTCGGTGTATAGTTATGTAGAAGTTCTATTGTTGCATTTTCTAGATCAAGAAATGAAGCATTGGATTGTTAACTTCAGGAAAAGGGTTAGTGTCGGAGTAAAGTTCTGTAGAAGTTCTATTGTTGCATTTTCTAGATCAAGAAATGAAGCATTGGATCGTTAACTTCAGGAAAAGGGTTAGTGTCGGAGTATAGTTCTGTAGAAGTTCTATTGTTGCATTTTCTAGGTCAAGAAATGAAGCATTGGATCGTTAACTTCAGGAAAAGGTAAGTGTCCGTGTATAGTTATGTAGAAGTTCTATTGTTGCGTTGCACATAAGTACTGTAACTGACTGCCTTAATTCTATGGACATCTACAAGTTGATGGGTTGGATCACATAGTGCACAAAAAAGGGGCGAGTTTTTTGTTTGTTTATGTCCAGTTGTTGTAGTAAAATAATGATGCTGACTGCCTTAAGCCCTTAGCTAGTATACATACTCTTTTCCTTTGTGCGATTGTGGCAAAAGTGAATAGCTTATAGAATCATGCTTGAGATGATTTCCTGAGTAGTTACCTGTCCTGGTGTCAATTTTTAAGAGGTCATGAGAAAGTACCTTTTGTGGGGATCGAACCCACAATCTCTTTGGTGAAAGGTTGACACATATACCACAAGACCACTTTCACAGCCATTCAGTCTTTACCAGTTGATTTGCTGGTCCATTGTTTGCATATAGGTTCATTTCTGATTTTAAGAGAAAAAAAACTGTATTATCTAAATGATGGTGTCAACAGCAGCACTGCAAAATCTTTAAATGTGGCCTTAAATGACAAAAATATCAAGATTCTTTTATGGAAATTAGTATACTTGTATGTCTTACCAGTAACAAAAATATCAAGATATTGCTATGGAATTTAGAATACTTGCATGTCTTACCAGTAACAAAAATATCAAAATATTACTATGGAATTTAGAATACTAGCATGTCTTACCAGTGACAAAAATATCAAGATATTACTATGGAATTTAGAATACTAGCATGTCTTACCAGTAACAAAAATATCAAGATATTCCTATGGAATTTAGAATACTCGCATGTCTTACCAGTAACAAAAATATCAAGATATTCCTATGGAATTTAGAATACTCGCATGTCTTACCAGTAACAAAAATATCAAAATATTACTATGGAATTTAGAATACTCGCATGTCTTACCAGTAACAAAAATATCAAGATATTACTATGGAATTTAGAATACTCGCATGTCTTACCAGTAACAAAAATATCAAGATATTCCTATGGAATTTAGAATACTCGCATGTCTTACCAGTAACAAAAATATCAAGATATTACTATGGAATTTAGAATACTTATATGTCTTACCAGTAACAAAAATATCAAGATATTACTATGGAATTTAGAATACTTATATGTCTTACCAGTAACAAAAATATCAAGATATTACTATGGAATTTAGAATACTAGCATGTCTTACCAGTAATAAAAATATCAAGATATTACTATGGAATTTAGAATACTTATATGTCTTACCAGTAACAAAAATATCAAGATATTCCTATGGAATTCAGATTACTTGTATGTGTATGTCTTACAAGTGATACTATGAATTCTAAATATAACATTAAGCCAACTCAAAACCAAGATTTTTCTGTTGCATTAGTTTTTCTACAAGTTTATCGAAAAATATTTAATCTAGAGCAAAACCCCGATACGTTATGTTTTTTCTTCTTTATTCGAGAATGTTATGACCAATCAAAACTTGTTCATATGTGAGATTTGATTGAATTATTTTTCATTGTCTTTCAGGGAAGCAGAGATAACTGTGAAGGACCAGAAATACACTTTGAAGAAAGACATGATCACAGTGTCTAGATTTGAGAAGAAAGTGCATGGTGAGTATTTATATGTACAAGTTATATTGATATTTACGAGTTGTACATGGGTTGTTCTTAAAGTTAGTGGACAAGCTTTCTATTTTTAAATATTAATATATTTATGTCATATATTTTAACTCTCTACGATTTAAGAAAGCAAATTTTGTTGATATTAGCATATCGTATTGTAGTACGGTGCTAAGAAAACTATGTAAAAGGTATGTTTATATGTGCGGGTTGTAGTCATATGTTCAATTTCAGTATATTGTGTACCAGTTGGATTTATATGTACTAAGTGCTGCACTTCTAAGATGCTTTTCGGCTTTGCTCAAATTCTCTAATTTATATAAAAATGCTTGTTAAAAAATTTGGTTGCAAGCATTAGTGTCATAATAATGGGGTTGTTCATTCAAAGTGATCCAATTATCACCTGATGTTCAGTTACTGTAATGCTTATATATGTTTAATGAATTAGTTGCATTATGCTGATGGGGATAGCGTAGTACTGGAAGGTGACCACAAACCAAACTCATAAGCTTTAGGCTTGGAATCGAACCTGGAAAGCTTTTCTTCGGGGTGAATTTGCAAACACCTATGCTTATTAGACTGACAATGTTCATTAGAGTTATATGAAAGCTAAATACAAACCATGATATGAGTAAGTACAACCTTTCTCTTTTACAGTTGAAGAGTTTAACCCGTCTGTGATAGAGCCCTCGTTCGGTATTGGGAGAGTCATGTACTCGCTTTTCGAGCACAACTTCAAGATTCGAGAAGGAGATGAACAACGATCGGTAAGGAGCAGTCTTTGTATTCCTGCTTTTAGTAGCAAATAAGGATGATAGAAGAATGGTTTGCCTTTGTTAAAATAAAATAACAAAATAATTTTTTTAACAAAAGATATAGCGTACACAAAATGTTAAGCTAAGAAATAGTAAATTGAACAGTACATTATAGATAACAAAAGTTGTGCTGCCGCCCTTAAATAAAGTGAAACCACTGCTTTGAATATTGGAAAATGAGATCATTTGACAAACCTAAGCTGTTAGAATGAAGCCTAAGTTAATAATTGCATGATTTGTTGTCTGTTTCAGTACTTGTCACTGCCACCCATAATTGCCCCCTACAAGTGTTCAGTGCTACCGCTCTCAAACAACGCTGATCTTCTGCCTTTTGTTTCACAGCTGTGTAAGTATGAATTAACGCTGTGAATAAACATGAGCGTTACAAACAAAATGTGTCTAAGGCCACAATTATTAAAAAGATTGTTTGGTGTTACCGACCGACTTGTTTTTAGTACCGTATGTTGTTTAGATAGTCATAAAGGTGTGGGTTCTTTTAGGGTTTTCATTATGGAATAAGAAGGTAAAAAGGCAAAAACCTACCTTCCTACCTTTCCACATCGAAAAATGTGGGTTGAGAAATGTCAAACTAATTTAATAATTGTGGCCCTCTCATAAATTTTGAATTATTAGTTTTCAGTACCGGTATATCAGATTATTTTTTAAGACATAAAGGAAATGATAATTACCTTATAAGTATGAATTACTTTAAAACACACCTTACCATTGGAACTGCAGTTCAATTTTCATTAACAAGAAACTTACAATGTCATATTGTTTGCTTAAGGCATATTTACTAGAAGACCCATTTCTGCATGTCACCGGTTACATGTACCAAGTTCATGAACTTCAAGAAAACTAGGGCTAGTTTCATGACCAATCTGTGGAAAGAAAAACGTCCATTTTGAAACCATATAAGTCTTGATAACAATAGCAATCCAATTAGAAAAGTTCTTCTGTTGTGTGAATTGAGAGTATTTTGGGACTTGTGTCAGAGAATTCGCATAAAAGTAATTGCTTTCTGAAATACCTTTTAAGTAATATTCTGGTATTTAAAATGGTTAAACAGATTTTCATTGATTACTCTCTATTGATGATACTTCTTTTGGTTATAGGTTCATATGAATTTCTTTCTGTAAGTTTGTTTGGTTCAATGTAACAATTTTCCATTATGATTCTCCAAAAACCTGAAATAAGATGTTTTTAATTAAACATCCATTCACCATTGTAGCCAAGGACCTCCTGAAGCACGACATCTCACATAAAGTGGACAGCTCTAGTGGGTCAATAGGACGCCGATATGCGCGGACGGACGCAATCGCCATCCCATACGGCATTACTGTGGACTTTGACACGCTGAAGGACCCACACACAGCAACGCTTAGAGAACGAGACACTATGAAACAGATCAGGGCTCCAGTATGTAACATTTTAATTTTTTTGTAATTTTATTATTGGGTTGAATGTTAAGGTAAGGTTTATTTTATGGTGCATTAACGGACAGGAAAATAAACTGCAGAGGTTTTTATAAATTTGCATTCAATGTTATTTGTCTTCAATGTATTGTGAAGTATCGCCTTTTAATCATGGCCATGTTGGGCTGTTTGTTTAGAATTTTGTTAAAGTTAACGTGTAAAACGACATCGTTGTTAACTTTTAAAAGTGACATATTTGATGATTTTGTAATATATTCAAATAATTCAAGCACAGCTGAAATAGTTGTCTCAAATCTTGTTAGGAACACTGCAGATCACAAGTGTATCCATAAAACGTCCAGAGCAGTAAATATTTGAAAGTTAACGATGGTGATGTTGACAACGTTGTTTACTTTAACAAAGTTCCGAATTATTTGCCCATTGTCTTCATTCTTGGTCGTATCATCTTTCAAAGGTTGTAAAACAATCCTCCAATCTTGGATCAGCCAATCAGCAAGTATTGCTCTTTAATCTTGGGTATATTCTCTAATTCCTGGACGTTTCATCTTTACATGTGGGCCATATGGTCCACCAATCTAGGAACAACCAATCATCCATTAACATATTTTTATTTGACCTATTCCTGTGAGATTTAAACCTAACATACTATATTCATTATATTTTACAGCTATCTGAGCTAGCCGAGATTGTTCGAGACCTCTCCCAGCAACGACGAACCTGGGAGGACATTCTAAATAACTACCCCATCTTTGAACAACAGGAGTCAACGAAATAGTCCCCGTGTAAACAGTGTCCACAAACAAGTTACCATAGAAACAGTGTCAGAGGATCAGAAATTCACAAACTCTTCCTGAAATTCGACGAATAAGGAATCTATGAAAATAGTCTCCATGGCAAACAATTTCCAATAATAGTAACCATGGCAATTAAGAGACAAAATAACAGAAATTCTGAACAACTACCTGACCTTAGAACAACGGGACTCTACCAAATAGTTGCCATGGCAAAGGTTTCAAAAATAAATATTTTCAATTACAAAAAAATAACAGTGTAAATAATAACTGACAATTTCAATAACGCCTGTTATTTTAACAATGTTGGCTTTTTGCAAAGGCAGAAACTGCGTTCTGTAGGACAATAAGAGAGTGCTTAAGCAGCAATGACACGCTTTTTGTAATTGTTTAAGCAACGCACCCCTGAAGTTTACTATATGTAAATGTATTTGCCATGGAAACAGTGTTGTGATAAGAGTGGTTGCCATGGAAACGTGTTTGCAACAGTCCCATTGATGATTAATATAAGTGCTGTCATATAAATACTCTTCAGATTTGTAAATTTAATTTTGTGTATTATTTTTTCTGAGTTATTTGTTATAAACTTTATCAAAGCAAAAATATATACTGCTTAGATTTTACAAAATATTAAATTCATGGATATGCATGTATTTTTATAAAGAAGGCTTGTGAATAATTGTTTTGGATTGCAGCCCTGACAATAAATCAATCTGTTGTTATCACACAGGGTTCTTTATGATATATATAGGGTAAAAAAAATCGAGAGGAACCCCAGTGGTTGTTATAATGATAAATTCAATGTTTTATCAATGCCGAGTAACCAACTTTTCTTTTTATTAAGTAATTTTATTGTTGTTTTTTTTATCAACGGTAACAGGAAAAAAACAATTATGAAGATAAATCACGTTTTGAATGAATCTCATAACTATATATGATAGTAGCCTAGATTTTCGGTGATGGGATCTTTTTGAACAAAATATCTCCTTAAAGTACTTCAGATTAAATTTCCAGGGTTCCCTCTGGGTTGTGAAATTGTTGCCACTTTTCCGCCGGGGGTTAAGAGGGCCGAGGGAGGCAAAGCCCCCCTGAAGCTCCTGGGGTTTAAGCATTTTAAGAGCCTAAGATTGCATTTAAACATACCTAAACATTTTAATATAAGACAGACAAAAAGTAGGACTATCATTAAATTTTTATTATATGAATTACACATTTAATTAGCACATTTTATTAGCACATTGTCATTGAAAAACACTTATTTTATTGTATAAGAAGCACATATTATTAGTACTTTGTCATTCAACAACATATCATTTTTATTGACAAATAAATGGGCTTAAAGTTATTAAATACAAAAACAATTCTCAAAATATTGAAAAAAAATCCTGCATACAATAGTGTCATAAAATTATTTCTTTTATTTCTGTTAATTTTCACAGTTTAAAAAAAATTGGCAATAATTGTTCTCTTATTTACGATCTAGATATTTTGCATTGAATTTAAGCTAGATATATTTAGATGATAACAACAACAAAAAGTTAATGATAATTGACATCAGAAATAAATTCTATCATTTTTTTCTAGTCATATAGTAACATGTTGCTAAAAGGATTTTTCAGTTTTGAATTTTCAGTTTAAAATGTATTTACACTTTTTTAGGATTTTGACATTATATCACAAGAGTGTGTCTAGGTTAACTGGAAAAAGCGTAAATATTTTTTCGAATACAAGTACGCATCTTTTCCTTTTTCCATTTTGTAAAAAGGGCTATCTTCGATTATAAAAAAAATGGCTGACTGTAATCATTTGTTATCTGTTAGTTTTTATACTTTTTCATGAGATATTATTTTAACAATGAAACATTATGAAATGAAGAGTTGTACCCATGAATTTCAATCATGACAAATAAACAATTGTATATGATTTTGTGTTTTGTAATATTTTTTTTGACATATCACAACAACTGAAGTTTTGGTTACTTTGTAAGCAAGTTTGCTGTCAAACTTAGAACTTAGAGAGTCGATGGTTTTTCTATATCCATGTTTGAAAGCTGCACTCTCATAAATTGAAAGTTTTGACCTTTTTTATTATTTTTTGTTTGTTTCAGAATCAACTCATTTTGGCATCAGTGCCTTCAATTCAGTCATATAAGATAACTCACAATATAACAGATCTCAATTGTTTGAAAACACCTGAAAATTACGTTTTTCTTAAAGCTTTAGTAACACTTTTAGCCATTAACCATCAGTTTTCACATATAAATATGAAAACTGCAATCTGCTCTTGTCAGCAGTCTTATATCACTGGTTTTCAGACATATATGGAAAAATTGGCCCGTTCCAAGACAAAAACATAAAGAATTTACCAGAACAATCAATCTGTGAGAGCACAGCTATAAGCTAGATTATGAGGACTGCTGTAAATTGTATGGATTATAAATTCGAGCACATTGAGTGGTCTAGTGATATAGGTGTCCGCCTCTCACTCTAGAGGTCATTGGTTCGATCCCCTCCAGGGGAACATTCTCTTAGCCTCTCGAAAAGGTCACAATACAGGTTTCTTTCCATCAGCTGTCAGATGTCTTTTTCAATAGATCTAAAATAAATTAATATAAACCAATCATAATTAAATTTGTATTCTGTAATGAAAAATGGTCCTGTATTTGAATTTGAACAAGGCCTGCCACAGTCAGTGACTAGTGCCCCTCCAGTTCGACAAATTGTGCAATTACTGACAAGTCATATGGTAAGTAAGGCCATGTCCCTGTATTAAACTATTCCCTCATATGAAACAATAGCGTTGTTATTCTCGGAGTTGGTCTTGCTCATCCACAGTGTATGTTACAGCATTTTTACAAACTCTTGTTGCAATACTACATCGTGGCTGCTTTTACAGTACCGTCCTTCAGCACTTTCAGTGCTTTGAATGAGTTATTGTGCAGACAAAGATAGTTGACCATGACCAGCTAACCTCATAATCAATAGGGGTCATCTGCTGGTCAATGGCAACATACCACATAAGTTTCAAGAGTTCAATAGATTTTTTGTGCGGCCAAGTTCACTGACTAACCATCCGACCGACCGGCATGTGTCTTTTTATCAAAAGAGAGATAACAAATTTAAATCATAAAACAAATATTTTTGAGTAATGACACTACTCATGTTGTGCTGTGACTTACATACAAGATTGTTCACTTTAACATGTATATTGCAAATCTTTCACAGTGAGTGGTCATTCAATACATAATTATTTTGTTATCATTTATTTTAGTAAGCGAGTTTAGTTTTCATATGGAATGAACACGAATGTAATAATATTCTTGGAATGATCATGAATGTGATATTCTATATCTATCATGCATATTAATGCACTATTTATAGCACTAAACACATGAAACATCCCAATAAAACATGCACACTTTACAATGATATTCATTTATGACGTCACAACTAAAGTACATCAAAAATATATAATGACATAATTTCATGATGGCTTTATCATTTCTGATTATAATATACGGTACATAAAAGACCTATAAACTCAATAATTTTAATGTATTGCTACTGAATAAGGAGGGACTGGCAATGACAAGTTCAACTAAATCATAAAATGGGAGACGTGAATAATAAACCACAGTGAGTAAAAAGGACATAAATTTATTCAATGTCAGAACTAAATACTAACTACGAGTTTGACATCCTTCTTACATATTATTCACGACTAGCATTTTCTTAGATTACATTGTGATTCTTTTTTCCTTCAAAACAAAAATATTAAAATTTAAGCATTTATAAAGGTTGTTTTTCATGTTTTATTTCATGAGTTAAACATGATAATGCATTAAAAAAATTAAAAATTGGCATTAAAGCTGCACTCTTACAGATTAAATGTTTTGACAACTTTTTTATGTTTAGTCTTGAAACGCTCAAAATTGATTTTTTATGCATTTTTCTTACACTGTTAGTAACGGTTTAAGCCATAAAACTTGGAATGGAAATATGAAAATCTGCGATCTGATTTTTTGTCAGCAGTTTTTTATCATTGGATTGCAGATATTTATGCAAAGAATTTCTAATTCCAAGACAAAAAACAAAAAAGTTGGAAAAACGGTAAATCTGTGAGAGTGCAGCTTTAACCTTTATTGTGTCCATTTAAGTCAGCAATACTTATGTGAAAAACTACAGAAACAAGCTCAGTAGCAAAAAGTTTAAACATAAACCCGGTTTAATGGCACACGGCAAAGACATTCTAACACAAAAACAAAAAATCACAAACAAGAAACATTGAAGAACAGCACAAAACTCCACAAACAGCACAATGCATACATACTATATATATATATAAAAAAAACTACTAGTATGTATGTTTATTAAGGATTGTTAGGTACCGCCTTGGAACAGTCAGTAAAATGTAAATTTACTGTGGGGTTAAACCAGTTTGTGTGCACAACCTCACTCTTATCCCAACAATCCTGAATAAAGTAATAGAGTAAATATGGATTCTGAAAGACAGCATATTTCGTTTTATCCTCAGTACCCAGACTATTCATAGCATGCAACTTCATTAAGTATTCAGTAAAGAAATGAAATAATAACTTGTGAATTCCAAAAATGACTTGTCTTAATTTCGAGGCACATATTTTTTTTCAAAAACTTCAACAATTTATTTTTCTAAGCCTTTTTAAAGAAATGCATGCCTATATTTTTTATATTTGGTTACTTTTATATCAAATCTAGCTATGGAGATAGGTAAAAAAAAGTATAAGAATAATCAAAAGGCAATAACTCCAAAAATACCAAATACAGAATAATGTTTCTTTTGCACTGCACTTTTCCTCTACTCAGTCAATATGTGTTTGAAGTCAATACCTCAAAAACATATGGAGCTATGAAGAAAAGTAGACTTGTCCCGCTAAAAAGAAAGTTCAAAGGAAAACAACTCAAAAAATAACACAGACTGTTTCTTTTGCACAGCACTTCTCCTCATAACTGTCAATATGTGTATAAAGTTTGAAGTCAATTCTTCAAGAACATATGGAGTTATGGAGAGAAGTAAAAAAAAATACAAATAGTATAAAATAAATGGGCAATAACTCTTAAAATACCATACACAAACTGTTTCTTTTGCACAGCACTTCTCCCCATAACAGTCAATATGAGTATAAAGTTTGAAGTCAATACCTCAAAAACACATGGAGTTATGGAGAAAAATAGACTTGTTAAAGCCGGTCTTCACCGCTCCCGATGCGGCTGCAGACGTCGTTTTGAAAACGGTGCCTACACATGCGAGCCAGACAATTTAAGGTATCTTTTAACATTCAATAAATACTTATAATTTATATATATCCCTGTGAGAAATTCTATTAACGTCATTATTCCAATTCTGTCTACAACAATCAGTAATTCTAATTTTAAAATGGTACATAAATATATTTATATTCTCGTTACATCCTGGGCAATCCAAGCAAAGCACAATATTTGTCTGGTACCCCGCGTACTCTGCACAACAAGAGTAAATGGTAAGAGCATGTAACCCAGGTTAAGCACAATGTAGTCATTCTAAAACGCCATTAATTCACAATCCGTACTGTACAACTGTTACCTACATGAGTTAGCTCCCTTATTACATACAGTAAATTACACATTTCATATTCAACATTCACACTTTACACTTAAATCCAGCAGAATTCTTCAGTTGACAAAGACTAGCTTCTGACTGAAGAAGTGGTTAATGTCAAGTTGTCTCAGCTGTTAATGTTTTTTTAGGTTGATCCGGTGATCGAAATCAATGTAGAAACCCAGTTTCTCTACCATTGGCAAATGTGACCGGTTACTTCGGGTTCAGTTCCAGTTTATAGGTGTCATGTTGAAGGGCGTTGTGGTCAGATATGTGTTGCATAGTGAGAAACAACCATTTCCGAAAAAGTTGTTCCGCCGTTCTGTTGGATGCACTGCTTCAATCACCTTATGTTTGCTTGTATCGATGAGTCCCCTTTTACTTTTAGCTAATTTCCCCCAGAGCATAAAGACCACGTGCGGGCATGTATCGCTCACTAACTTAAAGGCTCGGTCTGTTAAAGGCTGCCAAATTTTTGCATGGGAGTTTGGATTTTTAGCTCTGACACCATGGTCAGATGTGTTTTACAATTAATAATTTACTTCGTTAAACAAATACAGGAAATACAAAATTCACTTACTCCACAGTGAGAGCAGCATTGATCATGAGAACTCCCTGTCTGGCCAAAGGCTCCAGACACCCATGATTGGGGCGCTGATATCCTGTGATGCCGGGGTCCCGGTCAAGTTCACTGGATATTTTATACAGGGATGGAGTAATTGGCACCCCAACGGGAATTGAGAATGACAAACCCATTGCCTGAAATTCAGAATGTAGTCAATTAAAAGGTATTTATTTTATTGTCTTCTTTTGCTCAAAAGCAGTCATGTATGAAGAAGTTTATAGTACTTACCCTCTTAATACTCATTTTTAAAGCTGTTTTAATACCAGTATTATATATGTGAATATATAGAGGATAATTGTTCGTTTCATTGTAAGATCATAATATATTTCACCTAGTGAGCACCAAAAGTTATATTTCACGATTGGCATATCCACGAGTGTGATATTTACTTTAAGTGTTCACGAGGTGAAATAAATTGCGAAAAGCGTATAAAATGACAGTTAATTGAAGTTTTTTCCAGAAAAGCGCGCCAAAAACAGACATGATGGCGTTAAAGTTTAGACACAGCCCTGTGCGCTCTGCAGTTGGATTTGGAAGTGAAAGCGGGCTAACTTTCAAAACTTTTAAACAGTAAAGTAATATTTTTGTCACTGATAAATCTCAATAAATCACTGGAAAGCATATAATAAATAACATTAAATGACTTAATCACAAATTCTAAAGAAATTTGACCATGCCATCAATTGTTTGTCAGTGGTAACATGTGTTATTTAGCCAGTGTTATAGGCTTATAAAACATATTATGTGTAAAATGTCACAGATAATACATGTACCAAGTTCCATGTTGATATCATTAACGGTTTTTCAAGTAATTGCCTTTGATAGAAAGATTAATGTTTTGCATGACTGCCGCCGCTAAAGACACCATGGCCATTGAATTCTAATATTGTGACTTTTTTTCTTGACTAAGCAGAGAAACTATCAAGTATATATTAAACTACAAATGAATCACTAACCTGGCCAGGGTCATCATAAGGATCCTGTCCCACAACGACAACCTTCACCTGAAATAAAGGCAATTATATTTAAACATTGATACGAATCTAAATGTAAGTTCTCAGACTACTTCAGGCATTTCATTGGCTAGAATCGGGAACTGGGAGTGATTTTACTATAAATTGTCTATATTTAAAGACATGTCATCAGATTAAACTCGATTGAAAAAGGGTTTCAAATGTTGAAATAAAACCAAGTCAAGCACAACTTTTGTCAGCTTAATAGACATATTATAGATTTCAGTATCCAGCTACAATATGTAAGTACCAGTATAAGGTGAGATCAATGTTTTATCAATGGTATAAACTGAGAACATTACAAGTACCTGTGAAAGGGGAGTTAGATTGAATGCATTGAATATGAGACCCTTTGGTGGATAGATATCTACTCCTTTTGCATATTCTGCAGCTAATGTTAGCTCTGTCTCCCTTATTGCTTGTAACAATGGGATCTTCCATTCGTCATAGCATAGCAGACGTTCAAGCCAGTTTTGAGACTCCATGACAGGCTTGGTTGGAGAAGTCTTTTCTGTGTAAACTTGACTTCTGAAAAATGGAATATTAAATTTTTCGATGCTTGAAAAAAATTAATCTGCAAGATATAATTGATAAAATTACAAATTAATAACTGGACCATCGTTTTAAAATGTTTACTTTTTAATTCAATATAGGAGAAAAAAGTAATAAAACACGCCTTAAATGCACCATTTTGGACAATAAATTGTTAAAAAAAAATCTTAGGGGAGAACTCGCAAACTATCCTGCCAACATTTTAAACCAAATATTTTTCGTTTTTGATGGAGGGGGCGCAGGTCAACAGTAAAAGCCCGCTAATTTACGCCCTCTAACGTCAAATCCTGGATCCGCCCCTGACCATACTTAACCACTGGAAAACATACAATATAAATATAGTGTGTGTATACCACGTGATAAATTGCGTCATAAATGCTTCGTCGGACGGCAATATTTTGCTTCGAATGAAGACTTTAAACAAAGATGACTTCACTATATCTTCGTCATTTTACACGCTTTTTCAATAAGCCGGTGTAATTGGTATTTTCGCATGTCTACGTACAGCAAACGGGATTAAATTAAGTTCATCCCCAAGTTAAGATTATTTTCTATCAGAGGGGTCACTGGCCTAATTTGTACAGGATAGAACTTTTTGACACGATTCTTTTTATCGGCTGTGATACATAGATAGTGACATTTCGAAAGGTTCGTGGCTGTCGTCGGGTGAGTGTGGACTATTAAAGCTGCACTCTCACAGATTGAACGTTTTGACAACTTTTCATTTTTTGTCTTTGAACGAGCAAATTTTAGCGTGAATATCTTAAAACCAGTGATGAAAGACCGAGGACTAAAGATCAGGTTTTCAGATTTTCATATTGGCGCTCCAAAATTGATGGTTTATGCAAATTTCTTTAGCCGTTAGTAACGGTTTAAGCCATAAACCAATAAATTTGGAATGGAAATGTGAAAATGTGCAATCTGATCTTTTGTCAACGGTCGTTCATCACTGGTTTTGCAGATATTTACGCAAAAATGTGCTAATTTCAAGACAAAAAAGGTTGGAAAAACGGTAAAGCTGTGAGAGAGCTGCAGCTTTAAATGTTTGTTTTTTTTCAAACCCGTTATTCCAGAATTCTGTTCCGTTACTTTACTTATTCCATATATGTTTGTATGCCATGGAAAACGTATTTTAACCTGTTTAAAGTCATGCTCTAAAAACAAACACGTATGAATTGTATGTCGCCAATGCTAGCTAATTCAATAAGCAGTTTAGGTATAAGTTCAAACAAAAACTCCTAACACTTTTTTAAGTCGAAAGAGTGTTTATCACGTCTGTAACGGATGAGGAACCATTTGCAACAAAATAAATTGGAGTCAGAACGTGTATTTTGTTTATGAGTGTGTTGAAGTGGTAATTTCGTAAACGTTCGTTTAAGAATGTAAGGCTCGTTATCTCAATTGTTATAAGTGTATTAACATTATCTATCTAAAGCTTCCTTCTGAACCACACATGAACTGATACGAAAACAGTGATAACAAACATTTAAATATCAATTAAATTTTGCTCAAATATCAGCTGTGAACAAGCCTGGGTAAGGTTCGTTTTGTAAGGTTCGTTTTCGAAATATCATTTTGTCAATTATGAATTTAATTGGCTCTTCATGCGAAAGCGTGAGGTTTTCACTTAGCAGAATTTGAAGTCGTTAACAGTTTGTATATGCCCTGCCCGCTTTGTCATATACCATTTTGCGTTTTTGACAGAAAATAAATCGAAAAAAATCATACTCACATGGTCAGGTTTTATTGTTTTTCTTGAAGCATACAATTGATTTCGATCTTTATTTTGTGTCACAGTGTGTCAAAAAGACTCATTTGCTCAGAAATATAGATGGTACCGTGTTTTATGTCATTGGCAGCAAACTTAAGGATTTCCAAAGTAATGTAAGGCTCGTTAACCTTTCTGATTATATTTCTTCATTTCGCCGAGGAATACTTAAGATGCCAATAAACACACACTGCATGCATATTTTTTCAATATCGTTTTATTCAAATTAATGACCATATCAGTTGTCATGGTATATGTGTTAGATTTATTGCAAATGGCTCACTATTGACATCTTTTTGTTACTTGGGTTAAAGCATATATTTCAAACAAGTATTTGCACTTCATAGTTCAATATTATTAAACTGTGGTGAAATAAGGTAATATGTAGTGTGTAAGATTCATCATTAAATAGTAACGAAACTTTCAAAAACTTCTTGAGAAATTTATATAGTGTTCAGTGAAGAAATATGCAAACTACGTAAACAGTTGTTTAGTTTTTGTACAGGTGTACATTGATTTAATATATAACCTCCATTCTTGTAAGAAAAGAATGTATTATCTCATGGGAAGCACACATCTTATTGTTTCAAATGCATAGTAATTAAAAGCCTTATATGTAATTGTAAAACGTATTATGTTAAAACAATACATAAATGTATACTCCAGTTGTGGATCATTGGTTTGTGCAGAATTATTTCAATTGAATGCAAGATATTTGCATTTTATCTACTACGAGAAACATTTAATCTGAGGTAAAGAACCTTTCAATATGAAGCATAATAACTTGTTATTAACCCAATCTTTATTATTTGCGCGTTAAATGGCAA
This sequence comes from Mya arenaria, assembly GCF_026914265.1. Taxonomy (NCBI): domain Eukaryota; kingdom Metazoa; phylum Mollusca; class Bivalvia; order Myida; family Myidae; genus Mya; species Mya arenaria. The sequence continues at coordinate 19,472,378 of NC_069122.1, forward strand.
ACGTTTAATTATTATTTCTTTCAGGTCACATATTAATGGCAAAGTTTGCGACCTAAAAGATGAAAGTAAATCACCTTTAGTTATGAAAAAATGTAATGTTTAAATATAACGATCCTTACATACAAATTTAATATATTTGTTGTAAAAACATTATTCATGTAATATTAAGGAGAATAACAAATAAGATATTGAATTTCTGATTTATTTTTATCAAATAAACATGTTTATTTATCACAATTTTAATGATATTCTCAAGTATAGCGTAAATAAATTATTCATGTTTCTATATAAAATAGCAAATATATTTTCATTATTTAAAATTCATCTTGTACTGAAGATTTTCAATAAGACCTATATGTGATGGAAATTCAGTACATATATTGTACATCTAATATGAAATTAGATCATACCTTTCATGAAATGGTGTCGTTTTATCTGATATATGATGCAAAAATAAACAAGAGTAAGGTTAGTTACCATACAGTTACACTGCATTACCTCATACAAATGATACATAAACAGTCAAGGTTTACACAAAGATGTGGTTTTGATATGCTAGAATAGCGACACACCAAATAAACACAAAACATTGTGTGAGATCCTTTCATATACTAAATATATATATATTTTGTGCTGCACATTTTGTGCCTAGAATATAATTTTTAAGTGTTATTACAGTGTTTTATACTGTATGTCGATCGGTTTAGCATGGGTTTCAATAAATTCAATCAAAATGGCGGCTTCCGGTATAAACAATGTGGCTGGAATTTTGGAAATTAAATCTTATTTTTGACAATACATGTAATTATGTATTGAGCATGCTTGAAGTCATTGTTCATCGTCTCATGCACTAAAGGATCATTAATTAAAGAAATAAGTATGCAATAAAGCATGTGTATCTGAGACTGGTAGCTATACTATTGCGTTGATAGTGACTCGTTTTGGATAGAAATTGGAATGGTCAAATAAGAATTATCTGATTCCAGTCATAATACAAGTGACCAAAATTTTATCTTATTACGACGATGCTGAAGATGACAGCTCAACTTAACAGGAACATGAGTCATTGTGTGGTCAAAATTGATGTATCAAGCTCAGTTTTGACCAAATTCTGACAAAACAACAGTTTTGAACAAATATATTTTCACAAATAGCGATATAAACACTGGTAAGCCTAAGTATATCAGCATAATAATGGATTATAATGAACCAGTCAATTGAAACCACTGCCAATCCCCCCCCCCACCCCTGGTCCGGGGGTATACCGGAGACAGCGGAGGCAGGTTGAATGGGCCGTGTTTTTACTTTCCAGGTGGCTCCGCAATGCCGAGTGAATGCGGTGGTTTTGTATTCACTCCGTTAATAGCAGTGAATGGGCCTTACCTAGGTATCCCGGGGTGCGGGGGCATTCGGCATGGATTTTACCAGCAGTTTGTCCCTGAAAGTCGGGTATTTTACCCGGTATTGGATGGACCAGAAGTGAGGCTCCCCGCTATTCCGGACTGGGGGGCATATTCAATTGGCTGGTGCATAAAATTGACCATAAAAGTATTCTGAACATACCCTTGTTCTTTTTGTTTTGATAAACACATGCCATTGCATTTACTGTGATATTCAAAACGAAATAAAGTCAAGAAATTTAAATGTATATGGAGTCTGATGTTTGATGATGCCATTGTAAAATATGATTTTTTAAACATCCGAAATCAATCCTAATGAATGTCTAAATACAGTTGCAAATGATGTTAAATTGATTCAGGTACATTTATAAAAGTCTTTTCAGACTTTCTCCTAAACGCAGCTTTCTTTTTTATTATAAATGATCATCATGCAGTGATACTTAAAATATGTTTTAATTAAATTAGAAACTTGTTTATCCATATAATGTGTGTACTAAAAGCGAATGAATAAGTAGTATGTATTCTGACATTTTCCCAATGTACTTAAAGGTTCAGTTCAAGATTGCATTCAAATGGGGTTAAAGGCAATTCTATCCAACAATCTCTCTTATATTGATTATAATAAAAAAAATCGCCCCTCGCTCGCTTCGGTTTTTATGAAAACTGACAATTGTATTTAGTTATTTTTTTCGCTCGCTCGAGGAACGAAACATTTATTTGGTGTGGCCTTACTCTAAAATGCCAGTTTTTACGGTTCCAATTGGCAGATAAAAGACAATATCCAAAAATTTGCAATACATTTCAACTGATTAACAAACACCGGTTTCCAGCCCATATCACCAGCAACAGCAGAGTTTGGTGTGTATTGGTGTGATACACAATAATAAGACCTATTTGGCCAATAAAATCAGAATTGTATTGTTCGTTCTGAATCTACTAGATATACTATTTAAATATCCAAAGCTTATTTCCAACCACATTTCATTTGTCATTTGCGTTATATTTACAAATGAGTACAAATTAAATAAAATGCAGAACTACAGTATTTTTGCAAGAACATTTTTAACCAAACTGAACTTGAAATATCTATAAAAAACGTACCAGTGCACATGCGCATGTGCGAGCATCTTAATAATTCACATACTAGAATTTAGCATCTATTCTCCAACAATAATGGCTTAGTTGCAACAATGGCCTATCGAATCAAACAAAAAGTATTCATTTGTTTAAGAAATAATATTATTATACCTCACTTTTGTCTACAATAGTAAAATCCCATTACCCGAAAAAGAGATATTTTCAACCTTTTTGACACGTGACCAAGCGAAAATTCACTGTCAGGTAGTGTGACCGCAATGATATTTTGAATGTCATATAAGGGCAAATAACTACTTCAATATTTTAGCTTATTCGTGACGCGATTGCCTCCCGTTAACACATACAGCAGTGACGTCACTGTTCAATGTGTACACAAAACTATCAGACGACAGGAACTGTCATATCTTGAAGTAATTTTAGCATAATTAACGCTGGAATTTTGTTCTAGATATAATCATTTATTTATTTTTATATTTTGTTTACCTTGTAAACTTGTTTAATTTAATGAATTGAAAACATTTTAAAACTTTTTCTGTTCTTAATTTTGTTCGGTATAATAAAAAAGTATCATATGGCAGCATGTGTGACATTGATATTGTCAACGCTCGAACGCTAACGCATCGGGTGACATTCTGTCCTCGGGTTGACAATATCAATGTCACACATGCTGCCATATGATATTTATAAAATAGTCGTGGCAGGCAACAGCAATGAAGCATTAACTTATTGTATGAAAATAATTCACATGACGTTATAACATTCATATGTGAATTAGGGAATTAGGTTTTTGCTTCATATTTATTCATACAAGACGATCTTAAAATCCCGTATCTCAAGAGTAACAATTAGTGTGTATATTTTGTTGTTCATGTAAATAAACTTATGTCTTCACCGGTAATGATCCAAGCGTTTGCTCGTACCATGGGTCATTATCGTGGTCGATGTATTAACATTTCAAAATATAATTATTTTGAATAAGGCATGATTAAAAAACTTGTTTTCGGTCTGCATACCTACACTTAAAAGTTTGCACCGTCCCTTAAAATGTTTCAGCGTCATGCATATGGTCAGTTCAGCAGGTAAACGAAATTATGAAAATCGTATTAGGAAATAATTTATAACAAGATTTGATTTCATTATGTCAACTTTGTTCTTTTCTTTCAGGACTTCGAAGACGAATATACATTGAATAAGTTATACTAATATAAGATTTATATCTTCGCGATTTGCTTCATAAGAAATGATAGTAGGGGTTATATGTGTTAATTTGATCTTCTTTTCCGACTGAAAGCAAACAGCATATAAAATCTTGGATCGAATCTGGTGCAAGTTACAAAATATATCCGGTGCCCAAATTTCTATACAACTACTCATAAAATATATAATCTGGACCTTCGCTTAACCGACAAGCGAGGACTTTATTTCCATTTTTTATCCCTAAGATTGAATACAAAAGCAGGAAATTAAATAATACCTACTTCGATAACTTCTTTAAAAGGATAAACGTAATGATCAGGATGTAAATAGTTTCTTTTGCATGGTATTTGTTGTCAGAAATATGATCGCTGTTTTATTTTCATTCGTTTAGATGAATAGAAAGATGTGGGGCTTTCATTTTTTTGTGTTTGTTTGTCGATTGGTAAGGAAGTTATTCTTCAAGTATCAAATCACAAACATAATAACAGCACTTGCTCTTTGCTTTTCCGATTTATAATGTCCGCATTTTTTAACGTAAACACGACGGATAGATTCCGTATCGGTGCCGGATAGAACCCGCAAATAAAGAATCTGGACGGAAAGAACTCGCATTGCATCATCACCGTGCTAGTAGTGTGTTTTGTTCTTAAAAATTAAACTTTGACCTTTAAAGTGTCTTTGACCTTGAAACTGTAAAATGTATACCAACTTGACTATGAACATTGTTAAGTGTTAATATATATTTAAACGTGTTTTTGGTTTAATAATAACTAACAAAATATAAATTAACATCCCATTATAATATAATTTCTCAAATTACAAACATTAGCACCCATGTTGGACACCATCTTGGATTTAGGCACCATGTGGCTAAAGTCACTTTTCATATTCAATGAACATTTTCCTAACACAACAAATGGAAATAATTTGTTTAACATTCCGGACATTTTTTCACAACCAATGAGAAACTGGAACACACAAAAATTATATAATTATGGTAGTTTTGGTTTGACCACGAGCTTCATCTGAACACCTGAAAATATATCATTTACGATCAATTGACAATTCAATAAGCAATATAATAGTATCTGCATAATAATGTACATTATTTTACCTTAGTGGGTAATTCAGATATAAGTATTGTAAATACAAGGAGTCGTCAGGCCGGAGATTAGCTCCAAAACGTAGTTATAAACAACTGACTAATTCAATGTCTGAAATGCGCAGTACAGAATACAGGGTCACATTTCATCTCTATACAAGTATAAGCACATACATTGGACTCAATACAGTTTTAAGATAATATCGTAAAACTTTTCAACATAATTTGCTACACGATTTCTTAGTATTCTAAGTATATTGATGATAAAAAAGGTAATTTATGAATGAAAGAAATATACGGTGAAAAGAGATATATGTATTTATATGATTTTTCCCCGATTTTTTTTTCGATTGTATGTCCATATATGTGATATGTAGTTTGTACAGCGCTTTTGAACGTGTACTGTATATATGAAAAGAGCGCTATTAAATCTCGTATATAATAATAATAATAATAATAATAATAATAATAATAATAATAATAAAAATAATAATAACAACAAAAACAACAATAATAATAATAATAGTATGACTCCATCTATACAATTGACCAATGGGACATGGATTTCATTGTCATATAGAAGCAAAATGCAAAAGTTAATTTTAGTTTACAATTTTCAGCACAGTTTCAACAAACAGTCAATGATTATAATCCTTATAATCTGAGAAACAATAAAAAATGATATTTGAATTGACGCCTAGAAATAATCATTCGTTCAACGATATAATCATCCTTGTAATTTGTTTTTAATTCCCTAGATATAGAAACAAAACACTCACCAACTCTTTCTATTTTCAAGTGTCAAATAAAAAGATTAATTTAAACAAACCTTCATCCCATCGTCTTACCTTTAGAACGTCGCTTCTCGGTATATCTTAGACTTAGAAACTTTTGCAGTGACCTACATTTCGACTTGTTTAACAACCCCCTTCGAGACTAGACTGTGTATATTGCAATGTAGACGAAGTTGCTGAACATTTCTTATTTCGGTGTTCATTTTCGCCGACCAGCGATTAAATCTTTTCAGATATACTCGAAAAATCCATCCGCTTAGTACAAATAAACTGCTATTTGGTTTTAACAACACTTCAGAAGAGGACAGCGTCCTGATCTTTAATTAAATATTGTGCTAAACTTTGCATTGATATTCTCATATCAAATGTGTTTTCATGCAATTAAATATTATTAAACAAATGGGACATTGTGATTGGTTATACAAGTTACGTGTCAATTCACAAATCATCTGGCAACTGATATGAATCACTGGCGAGTCCGTTTTCTAGGTAAAAAACAGTACTGGTGTCCTTTTTGAGAGGCCAAGAGAACGTCCCCCTGAACGTTCCTCTGTGCTTTTTACTAGTCAAATAGTCATAACATTGGTTGTTATCTATTTGTATGAGTTATTTGACTTTCATTGCTGTGGTCCTGATATTTAATTGTTTGGTCGGTCGTATTCATCATGGCCAGTGCTCAAAATACTGTTAGAAAACAGTGATTCTAAATTACATTTTGATGATGAAGATAAGGATGACACCACTGCATAAATACTTCGATAGTACAGGTGTATATACTGAACAGGTTCACTACCTCAATCTTGGCAATCTGGTCAACTATATTGTAGCCAAAATTAAGAGAAAATGGGCAACAGAAAACCCGCATAGAAATCAGGCGTTGCCAGAGTCGTCAGTATATGATGAGACAATTAGCTGGCAAGCGCTCTGGGTGGGGCAAGTGACTTCTGTTCTTCGGTTGTAGAAAGAACTGCGCTTTGAATAAGTAGTTGAGAGGCTAGAAAAGATGTTTAACGGTGAAGAGTTGGATAAAGAACCAGTTGTGAAATTAGAAAAAAAGTTGAGCTGCTAAGAGAAGACGGAAACAGCGAGTGTACCATTTTCGAAATCACGACAAGGCATTGATACTGAGTAGTTGTATGAATGGGCAGATCGAGTGTTAATTGCTAATTAAACTTAAAGAGACTTACTAGAAGAATTAATGCCAAAGCAAGCAATACTGAGATTCTGTATTGGTGCTCGTGAGAAAGGGGATGCGGTAAAGAAATAACAAATGACCGAACACAATTTAGGAGGCAATAGACAAGGTTATAGTAGCCACAAAGTAGCGCTATAAATGGAGTGCAGGGGAAACACAGTCGTCAGTTAGGGTTTGAAACGTTGGAAAAGACAAATGTCTTGCCTGCCACTAAAATCGGGAAGTTCAAAGAGCTTGTCAATATCAGCGTCACAATATATGAGAGACAATAACTTCTGATTCATTCAGAGAGGCCAGATGAAAAGTAAACGTCTGCAGCTGTGGGATCAAACAACATCATTTGTCAGACACAAGATAAAGATAAGTATCTGATATGAGAAGGGGTGAACTTCTAAACTGTATTTTTAAGATGAACTACCAAGTCTGACGTCCTTACAGCATACCAGTACGCCCCCAGACATAAAAGTGTGGAACCTTGTGGAAGGCAATACAGTAAATAATCACCCCCATTCCTGCAACAATGGTCCGGTGTACAATTGAAGAGTCTAAGAGAACCACCACAGTTCAGTCAACAAGCACAGGTGTAAATAGTATTTTGACCCCCAGTCATTGTTTCTTTATTTTATCATAATATGACGACTCCTCTACACGAAGTAAAATGATACCGAGGGAGCGGATAAGTGGAAGAGGTGGGGTCGTGATTCTCGAATCTGTTAGGTGGTGGTTTGGTTTCACGTTTTTAAAGACACGATTGTGGCGAGTCATTGGGGTCAAATATTTTACAGAAACAGAGTCACTTTTCTAATAATAAATATGACGGTTGTCGATTCCATGAGGGTCAAAATAATTTGTTTACACCGTACCCCTTCATGGCTTCTCCACTTCATCATGATTGGGTTGTTCATGTTTACGATGATAATCTGGAACAGGACACGCTGCCACAGAAGTTTGTTGATGGGATCAGCGGAAGAAAGCACCTCAGTTAGTCATGCAATAGGCCACCCGGATAATCTTTCACCCGGCTTTTTTTCGAACGAATGCATGGCCGGGGAAGAAAAGCAGTAAACGACATAACCTCTGATTGACTTGTACCAGATTTGTCACCAGGTCCGGCCTGTTCACCTCAAGTGATAGAATTTTCGGAGTTACCAGAACACTGAATCGACTGTCTAAGAAAGTACGAAATTGTTGGTTATTTTAAACTCTGAGGCAGAAACGAAAGAGGCTGTACGTGACTATGAGCATTGTGATCCAGACAGGAGGTGCGCATCGAGAAACTCTGATACTAGGAACTGGAAGTAGATGAATATTGGCATGAATAAATGAACTAAGAGTTTGACATTGACAGATACACGCATGCTAACACTGAATGATGAAGTATGGAAGACATTGAAAAATCAGATACAATCATGATAATTGTGTAAGAAGTTGTAGCCAGGCACATATCTGAGCACAATCAATGCCTGGAGACCGTGACCTTTTGGCCAGGCAATCACTTGTGCCGGTTTTAAGAATAAGCTAGAGTAACCAGAAAATATCTAAGCCTACCAAAATTTAAATGTGGCTTTAAAACCACCAAAAGTGGAGATTATAGGTATCTTCCATGGTCGAGTGTATAAAATAGGTACATCCCAACCCAAGCGTAGGGTATTTTGTGGGAACGAGGTTTGACGAGTTTCCGCAGAACACCTTGCGCTAGGGTTGGGATGACCCTATCTGACACGAGCGCCTATCAGTGTGTCTATACCACGTGATAAATTGCGTCATAAATGCTACGTCGGAAGGCGATAATTGCTTCGGATAAAGTCTTTAAACCAAAGGTAACTTCATCATTTCTTCCCCATTTAAATGAAATATAGCACAGTCTATGCCGCTAACGGAGCCCCGTCTTCGGTTTTTTACCAGAGTTTGATTGGGAGTTTAGTTTATTTAAAACACTTCGACAAACCTTTTCACGATACGGCCGTCTGACAGAGCACTGTCTAGCATTATTTTGGACAAAGGTTTGTCGAAGTGTTTGATGAAACAAATCACCTTATCAAACTGCTATAATACCACGAAGGCGGGGCTCTGTAAACGGCATAGACTGCCCATTGTTTTATTTAAATTGGTGTTGTTAAAGAAAAGTTATCTTTGATTAAAGTCTTTCTTTTAGAAATCGTTCCTTAAATAGTTTTTAGGAGACTGCAGCATTCTTTTTGAATCCAGCTTGACAACATTTTTATGTTGCCAATCGCCGCAAGAAATAATTAATTTAGATTTTAAACACTGCCACAAGACAAGGTTTGCATGATGCTACAGACGACGGTCTTTAAGAAGGGAGGAAATTGTGTGAAGACGATAAAAAAGTAGTTCCATACGGGTACTTCTTTTATTTTTGCCAGTGGACAAGATAAGAATTTCCAGCATGGGCAAATTTTTGGATTTACTTATCTGAGGTGGGAGAAATTATACATGTTTGCAGAGCTAGATATGCACCTGAACATTTGGAATATCGAGGCATACCTGGATCGACTGCAGTCATTGTCGAGTTGGTGGCATGCCATTCCGTGGCAGGACATAGGTGGAGGCTAAGGATAGGGAGAGGAGTGTGGCATTAAAACAGTTTGTATTACGTCCGGTAACCATTTGCGAGTGAGACAGTATATCTAAATATGGACTGTGCGGTTAGGCATATTGAAACCGATAGCAGATTTTCTGCTTCCTTGTTGACGTTCTTCTCTATTCAAGAATCAGTCGTAACACCATTCGGAGCTCCTCGGCCATTTTTTCAAAAAACAACCTCGGATGTATGCCGGTACATCTGTTGAAGTAGTCCGTATTTTTTTGAATAAAAGCATTTATTAAATGTAGTGTTTAAGAGTTGTATTCATTGCTCTCAGTTTAAATTGATTGCCAGTGAAGTGTATTATTGCAAACATAATTACGATTCCCAAGAGTTAAGTCATACATTTTAACTACTAAATAAGATTACTACGCGATCTATTTGCAGCGGACTTAAACGTACCACTTTTTAAGTATGTAAACCGTCCATATACATCCGAGGTTGTTTTTGAAAAAATGGCCGAGGAGTTCCGAATGTCGCACATACCCGGACATACCAACGTTATTATCGTAAAGTAAACAGTGGAAATGTTGACTGATGCCAGTTGACTGCTCCGTTAAGAACATAGACCAATGTTGCATGTAATAATGAAAACAATGACGTTTAAGTAATGTATTTTACAAATGGTTTCATAATAAATCGCGAATAAGGACATGCACTTACTTACAGATAATGTACTAATTTATGAGTGTTTATTCTGACATAAATCACAATTTACTGGACAGAGTGACGATGATCGAATCTGAAATACTGTCTGAAATTGCAGCAATCTGAATTTCAGCAGAACACATCTGAAAGGTTATTGTACACTGTGTCCAAAAACGGGGTTAACTAACTGATTAGTGGCTGCTTTGAGCCTGTAACATCAGCATAAGACATGTCCATTGTGGCCACATATTTCGTATCCATATCCGGCAGGCGCTGCGCAAACTAGGATAACATGAATCCATACACAGTTGTTTGATGGGAATTAACTTCTTCTTTAGTGTCATATCACCTTGTGTTGGGAATCGGACAGGAAAATACTAACGATAATCGGTTTATGAAACCGATCAATGATCAGATCGATTATTAATCGATTTAATCATTACTTAATTATCATTGGCAATCATATTAAAGGCATACAGATACAGTACATGTGCCAGTTTTAAACACCAGTGTTCCCTTACAATATTGTATGAAGATTCCTTTGAATTAATTACATTATTTATTCAGAACGCAACTATCTTTTAGTTTTTACAAGTTACTATTACAGAACATGAGACCATAGGCTCTATGTTTTGTACAATTAGTATTGTGTCTAAAATAAACACAAAGATATCAATTTCTTTTTAATACTCAGTCAGTAACAAGTGCAAAAAGCAGTTGAATATTCTTTATGTTTTACAAAAACTAAATTCTTGAAATAAACGGTAACATGTTTTAAAAATCACTTTTAAACCTTACACATGAGAAGTTAAGAACCAATCCTTTAGCAGTTAAATTAAATTTGTAATAAAGGTACTGTAGTGACATACTGACTTGATAAGAATATGACTAGATAACTTAACATAGTAACACCTTAACATGTCAACATTAACTAGCATTTACAAGAAAAAAGAAAATTAATAGTAGCGGTTACGTCCCTTGTTTCTATAATCGATTGTTCAAATTTCACTATCGATTGTCCCCGATGCACATGTATGCCTTTCCGATCAATTGTCGATTATAATCTATCATTGGCACTACACTAAATTATAACCTGTTCAAAGTTTATATACATTTGACCTAAAAGTATTTATTTTATCTTCACTCCAATCATGTGTTTCGTACCTATCAATTTTCGCCTAATTTTACAGTGTGTCTATACCACGTGATAAATTGCGTCATAAATGATACGTCGGAAGGCAATATTTTGATTTGAAAAAAGACTTTAAACAAAAATAACTTCACTATTTCTTCACCATTTTAAATGAAAGATAGCGCAGTCTACGCCACTTACAGAGCCCCGCCTTCGATCTTTTACAAGAGTTTGATTGGGATTTTAGTTTCTTTAAACACTTCGTCAAACCTTTTCACTATACGGCCGTCTGACGGAGCACTGTATTTAGGCCTTTTGAGATTAACTGAAATTTTTAAACTGCAGCAATTTTATGTAAGATCGTTGGTAGGAGTGACCCATTTGATAAAAAAACCCACAAAACTTATGTTAAATGTCACTACATTTTGTATACGTCATATGACACCAAAACAGGAGTTTATACCCATTAAACGACTGTGCGCGTATTTGGGCAGAAATATCTCGGCTGAGTTTGTAATTCAGTCATTTCTGCCCAGTCACACCAGAGTTACTGTCCTTGAATTGCGTCTACAGCACCAACTTTATTTTGGCCGCTCTTTTTGTCCAGCTATCACCAAAATTGGACGATATGTATATGGGCAGAATATCTAGTGAAGGTTCTATAAACAGCTATGTTGCCCCAGTCACTTTCAGAGAGTTATGGCCCTTGCATTACTTAAATTACTCAAACTTTGAAAACAATCATGTTTCAACTCCCGTTTCTTGTGACAGTTTGCCACTCTTTTTAATATAGATTGGTCAGATGTTGAAAGGGGTATTCCAAAGCTTGCCTGTTCTTTTTCTTTAACAAGTAAACCCTGTGTCGGACCTGCTACATATGAATGTGCCTTTTAGGTTAAACTTTATTTATTCTAAACTTCACGCTAAGTCATTCTCTTTGGCATGATGATGCGCGAAAATGTGGTCATGTGGTCTTGGGGAAACCGGGGAAAACCCAGTTGTATGGCTTGGTGTCCAGCAACCAAACTCGCCTGCGCCCAGACCGGGTATCGAACCTGGGTCGCCTTGGTGTGAAAAGAGAGCGCTCACCACTGCGCTGACAGGACAACTTGAGTAGATATTTCTGCCCGACAGGAATTCGGGGGAGGGGGTATAACGGCCCAAGGGATTTATACCAATTTCCCTTGCCCAGGGATGAGATTTAGACAAAGGTTATTTGCAGTTTCTTTTTATACCCTTTGTGTGCATGTGGCCCACTCCCGGTAGGGCAAAACATCGATAAGTGCATTATAAATATATGTTTGAACCACTTTCCATGTGAATAATTTTAAAGTTTCTGCCAAAACATATTTAATAAAATAAAAATAAAACTCTTTTTTTCAGCACCAACCACGAAAAAACGATACAAAGGCAATTACAATACCCTGACTATACTCTTTTTTTAAAAAAAAAGAAAAGAATAATACAAGTGTATGGGAGTAAATAAAATAAAATTCATTTGTTATTGCATTATGCTACATTTTATTACCATAAATTATTACAAGAATAATGGTGATTTGGTTTTGATATATCATGTGTTCATAATATATAGGTTAAGATATATGAATGTTGTATAAAAAAATATGGAAGTGTGAAAACAATGTGTAAATACCTAATAAAACACGTGTCAAAAATAAAAGGTAAGTAAAATACGTAAAACAGATTATTAATTAAATATAAAACATAAATGAATGATATTTTGACTCATGAGTTAAGCAATGAAATCCTAACAAAGTAAATATTGAATTCTAAAAGACAGCATGCTTTATTTCTTTTAATTTACGTACCCAGGCTTTTCATAACATGTTAATGACTCCATCGAGTATTCTGTAGAGTAACTTTTGGATTCGGACAATGAGTCCATGGCTCAAAATCCGAAAAAAATACAATGTATTCCTCTTAGCCATTTTAAACAAATGCAAGCATGTATTTCCATACAAAAACTAATGAAATGCAAATCACCATACATATTTTTTGAGAAATGACACTTCGTTCCCACTGACATGTCCTTTTATGTACATGAACCTTTCCTCTGTGAAAAACCTACGCGAGTGTTCATTATTCCATATGTATTGCAAATATCTTCACGAGTATGTGAAACAAGAGCAACTCAGAGACTCAGTGAACACGAACGTTTGCCTGTTTTTTTGTCCAGTGAAAAGGGGAGAAACTCTACACATATTAAAACCATGGTTATGGGCCTTTCTGTACATGCGTGTTTTGTCTTGGACCACATATGTACCAAGGATATGCATGTCTAAAAAATTCTTTGTAAACAGACGAGACTAAAAAAATAAAATCAGAGCCATGACAAACACACTGTCATTTCTCATATATAACACGACCTAGTATAAACAACTAAGTCGAAGTTTATACCCCGATTACAAATTCTACAAATGGTGCAATTTCTAAAAGATACAATCACTTTGATAAATAAGTGTTTATTTATATTGAATTACGCAGTTAAAAGTGTAAACATCAACATTAGCGAAAATCTGGAGTGTCTAGCTTTGCCCATTGCGTTGGTTTTTGATTGGTCATATGTTAAATTTACGGACTTCTAAAAGTAAACAACAGACCTATAACCTTAGACTTATAATTAAGTCTCATCTCGAAAAAACACCTACCTACCCTCTTTTTGTATATCTAAGAAAAGTTCGATGTGATATTTTGTTCAAGGTCTTCAACATTTTCTTTTTATTATTTTTTCAAAAGGTCTTCAACATAATGTGTGACTATGTACATGGAATCATTAAAACAGCGAACTACAGACTCCAGTTAATAGGTTTCATACCAAACTTTTTCAGCGCCTTATCGCAATCTGAGAAACAATTACATTCCTTAAAGTACTTAATGGATAGAGGTGAGGGATGCGCTGTTTTAATCACCTCATGTTTCTTTGAATCAACGAGACTCGCTTTCTTATGAGCGAAGTTTCCCCAGAAAATAAAGACCACGTGTGGGCATTTCTCGCTCACAGTTTTGATGACATGGTCTGTGAAAGTCTGCCATCCAAACTTGGCGTGGGAGTTTGGCTTGTGGGCTCTGAAAGAAAAAAATAGTGAATATTTACATTCGGATCTCCGGGCCATTTTTATCGAAAACAACCTCAGATGTATAGCGACGGTTTATAATGTCAGACATCGGTTCACTTTAACCACGCTGCCAAGTAGATCGCGTAGTAATTTCAATTTAGCAGTTAAACTTAATATTTTTTAATTAACTATTTGAAATCTTAATTATGTTTGCAATAATACATTTCACTGGCAATCAATTTAAACTTAGATCTAAAAATACAAGTTAAAACACTACATTTAATAAATAATATAATTCAAATTTATACGAACTATTTCCACCGATATATACTATGCATGCACATCCGAGGTTGTATTCGATGAAAATGGCCGAGGAGCTCCGAATGCAATATTTAGGGACATAACCCTTTATCATCCTACATAATTCACTCACAGGTTGATATACTTAATTTGACAACAGTCTTTGCCTTAATTTGTTTCAGTACTTGTCCTTTTGTGCAAGTAATTGAAGACTAGAACGGATGTGTCGCCTGACGAATTATTTACTGTCGACATTATAGCTGTTAGATTGGCATTTTATTCATTTATAGACAATGATGTTGCCATTTAACTTTCAACTGTAGGTGGCATTTGAACCCTCAATCAGATATACCTACGGAATATGTTTCAGGTTGAAACCTCCTATAGTTTACGAGATATGCCACGGACAAAACCTAAGCAAGACAATTAACAAAGGGCAATTACTTTAAAACTAAGAAAGCAAGAGTTACTGTTATTGTGCACTGCACTTGCCCTCAATGAGATATATCTAGCTATGAAGTTTCAAGTTGATACCTCTTATATTCTTCAAGATATGCCCCGGACAAAACTTAAAGCATAAAAATTAACAAAGGGCAATAACTTTAACACTAAGAAAGCAAGAGTTATTGTTATTGTGCACTGCACTTGCCCTCAATGAGATCTATCTAGCTATGAAGTTTCAAGTTGAAACCTCTTATATTCTTCAAGATATGCCCCGGACAAAACTTTAAGCATGAAAATTAACAAAGGGCAATAATTTTAAAACTAAGAAAGCAAGAGTTACTGTTATTATGCACTGCACTTGCCCTCCATGAGATCTATCTACATATGAAGTTTCAAGTTGATAACTCTTTTATTCTACAAGATATGCCCCGGACAAAACTTTAAGCATGAAAAATAACAAAGGGCAATAACTCTAAAAATATGGAAGCAAGAGTAACAGTTCTTGTGCACTGCACTTGCCCTCAATTAGATCTATCTACATATGAAGTTTCAAGTTGATACCACTAATAGTTTAGGAGATATACCCGGACAAGCGAAAATGGGACGCGGACGCCGCCGCCGCCGACAAAAGTAACCCCTATATGTCGTCTTTTCAGGCGACACAAAAACCACTTGCCCAAAAACAGTTTTACTTGCCAAAAATAACCAATTCAAGCGTAAATATACGAAAGCCAATATTTCAATATAATAAAAAGGTTCAATCAGGATTTGTGAATTGTTGCTTAAGAAATTATGAAAACAGAGGGTTCTAAATTTCGAAAAAAAATGCATTTGCCCATTCGGGCAACCACATGGGAATTTTGACTTGTCCGAAACAGTATTTAATTGACCTGAGCTTCGGGCAACCCATTTAAAACAAAGACTGTGACAAATACAAGAAAACCAAAATTTACTTACTCCACAGTGAGCGTCGCATTGATCATGAGAATTCCCTCCTTAGCCCAGGCCTCCAGACACCCATGATTGGGGCGCTTGAATCCTGAGATGCCGGGGTCCCGCTCAAGTTCGGTGTAGATATTCTTCAGTGAAGGGGGTGGGGCCACCCCAAGGGGGACAGAGAACGACATACCCATTGCCTGAATGTAATGAATTAAAAGTTACTTGTTTCATTCTTTTGCAATCAGTACAGAATATATAAAGAACCTCCAAGAGGTTGCTCCTATCTCGAAAAACACGAGGATGTGGCACTTGCCTCTGATAAATACGATATCTAACGATGGTTCTTTGCCAGCCGACGTCTTGGAAGGTTGCAAAGCTTCTAAATTATAGACTCAACGTTTGAGACTAGACTCAAGACTTTGGACTCAAACTTTGATCTCATATATATATATATATATATATATATATATATATATATGCACATACCATTGTAATTATTGCTTGAAGCTAAAAAGTATATTAGTATTCTTATTGGAAAAATAAATAAAATAGAAAGCATAAATAAACCTACATGAATAACAGTATGTGAACAGCTTGTGAAATAGTGAACCTAAAGGTGTCATGGTACAACGCAGAACAGGTATTTAGCCAGAGTTATTGGACTTGCTTATATGTGCATATTGTCACATACGAATGTACCAAGTTCCATGTTCGTAACATTTCATGCTTTTTAAAGTCATAGCCTAAAGTGTCACGTTTTGCATGACTGCTGCCGCCAAAGACACCATGACCATCAAATTTTAATACCTTGACATTTTTCTTGACTAAGCAGATCAACTAGCTATCAAGTTTGTACTATACTTCAAATGAATCACTAACCTGACCGTCATCATGGTAAGGGTCCTGACCTAGAATGACAACTTTCACCTGAAAGTAAAGGCAATTAATTTTGAACATTAATACGTATCATGAAATGTAAGTTCTCAGACTCCTTTGGGCATTTCATTGACTAGAACAAGGTTTTGTTATGGAGAAATGAGAGTGATTTAAGGATTTTGCTCCAGTTTGAAGACATTTAATTTGATTGCAATTAACATGGGTTTCGAATTTGCAAATGAAAACCAACGCGAGCATGATTTACGTCAGCATAGAACACATATTAAAGTCTTCACTATCAAACAGTGATTTTTTTTTGGAATTATTTTTAACGCTTGTGCCTTGCAATTTGGGAAAAAAATCGACTTTGGGAAAAATACAAAATCAGGCCAAAGAGCTAATATAATGGCAAATAGACATGTTTTAGCATTTTTATGCATACATTATGTTGTGAAAGAGTAATTCTTGACTGTCAAGATTTTGTTTATATATTTCAACAAATTCATTGCTTTTTTATTCATTTATGTAATCTGCATTTTTCAAATTGGGAAAAAAATATAAAAATTTGGGAAAAATGGACAGTTTTTCGCACGGGGAAACAGCCTTTAAAAGGCAGTAAACTGCACCAAAAAATCATAGCATAGTTCACTTTCAAGCTAAAATATATTAATACTATAATATACTGAGATCAATACCTTATCAAGGGGAGTAAGATGGAATGCATTGAATATGAGATCTTGCGGTGGAAAGACCTGTTTTTTATCGGCATACTCTGCAGCTAACTTTTTTTCAATCTCTTTGAAATAGTCTTTACTGAATTCTTCAAACAACGCAGCTTTCCATTCGTCATTTTTTAAAAGATCCTTAAGACAGAGTGTAGAAGTCTTCACATGCTTGGCTTGAGAAAGTTTTTGTGGTTCTGCTTTAACTTGTTTGACTTCTGAAAGTAAAAAATAATACCACTGTGCAATAAGACATTAGAACGATTTTGAGCGATTCAATCTTCCTCAATTTAGATTGTAATTACCAAAACGAAATGTTTATAATTATGTTCCATTTACATGCAATGTGAACAAAAAGCATTTAAAAGCAGTCCCTATGCAGTTAAATTGAAGTTTAGTACAAACCATTTCACTTTTTATCCAATAGAATTTCCAAGAACTTCAATATAACGAAAAACTTACATTACAAAAAATACGAATATATGTTACATTATTTTAAATTATAAGCAAGACATGATTTCAGGAAGTGATCAGTATCAACAACGCAATGCACCAATCAATTGAAACCATGCCCTCCCCAAGGTCCGGGGGTATAGCGGGGGAAATTGGCCTTTTTTTACCTTCCAAATGGCCCCGCAGTGCGGAGTGAATGCGTTGGTTTGGTTTTCGCGACGAAAATAGCGGGAAATGGGCAGTGGCTTTGTGCCGGGAAATGTCCTTTCTTGTAACGTGATTTGTCCACGTTTTAGCCAAACATTTCCCGGAGTTTTACGAGATCTCGCAAGATATTTTAAAAAGATGGCGCCTCCTCCTGATTCTCTCCAAATTTAGTTTTAGAAGTCAGTTTCAAATAACAGGATGTCCCCAGGGTGCGGGGGCATTTGGCGGGAATTTTACCAGCATTTTGTCCCAACAGGGCGGGGATTTTACCTGGGATTGGCTGGACCGAAAGTCAAAAGTCCCAGCTATTCCCCGGACCTGAGGGCCGTGGTTACAACTGACTGTTGCATAAAGCGAATGCTTGTTTTCCATTAGTATTATTAAAGCAACACAGGAACGCAAATCTTACAAAGCACTACAGTAGCAAAATTTTACAGATTCATAGCACTGATTTCAACAGCAGTGAAACTAATGCTATTTCAATAATTGCACTTAACATGTACAATGAAGTTTAGGATATTACAAATCGTTTGTTTAAGTGGACTATTGTAATATAGTTCACTGTGTGCGCTGGTGTTTATTTTGGAAGAAAGAATAGGCTAAAATTTCAAATCATTATGATTTTCATACATTTCACTTATAAATTTCCATAAACCACTGAAGAATAACATTATAAATGGTAGTCTTGCTCTGAGCTTTTAACATCTGATCACGAATTAATAACAATCAATAGTGACACTACAACTTGTACATGTTGACGTACAGATAATATTATATTGATTATTATCATATCTAGCTACAATAATGAGCGATCAGGGATACTTTTTTTATTATTTTGACATTTCATGTGTATCCCTGTATCCAGTCTGCCATAGTCTAAAAATCGTCAAAAGACTGGTTGACGGCCATTTAGGTGGACTATATCATATCATATGCACACCCATACCGTGACATGATATAAATAGTGAAATACCTTTCTTTCCTTTCCCAATATTTGCTCCCTTAGCATTATTCTTTCCTATCTTCTTGCCTTTAATACTCTTTGTATCCTTGGTTTTTGCCTTCGAAACTTTTACCTGCTTTTTCTTTGTGGTTACTTTTGACTTTTTACTAGCCGGTTGACTTTTACTGACTTCTGCTGCTTTTCTTTTTGGAGGCATGTTGTAGCAATTATAATCTAAAATTCAAAACATGCAAGGAAACAGTTTTATTTAATCTGGAAACAGTTTTATTTAATCTGTAAAAACGGTCCCTTATTGTTAATACTATTTCATAAAAGAAGAAATTAAATTCAAAATGGTTTTATTTTTAAAGAGTAAATGTTACGATATTTTACTGTCTTCGTGATATTAATCTATAACACAACTTTAAAAGTATCTGAAACAATTCATTCAGACATGAATATCATTAAGAATTAAGAAATACATTTACTCACGTTGATTTAATTGGATTGACCTGTAAAAGCTACCTGCCTCTAAATCGATCTATTTATGGCGTTTTTTGTATTAAGCGCCAGTAAGGAACCACACGAGGCAAATAGTAGAAGATTAACCTTTTTAATAACTGTAACAACTTTAGTAAACAGGCATGGCAAAATACAAAACAGGGGAAGCAACAAGTTTTTTTTCATAATATGCTAAACGGTATAAGGGAGATAATTATGTACTGGCGCTATATCTTCCTTTTTAAGGAAAATAATGATTTGAAAACAACAAAACAAATGAATACCACACTAAAAAACATAATAGCTAATTAACCTAGTACATAATGCCTTGGTCCTTACACATAAATGTATATAATACAAGACAGATATTGAAGAAAACAAACTAAAGTCCAAAAACCTATGAATATATACATGTATAGGTACTATACGTGAACACCACGGCAATATATGTATGGAATCAACAGCTCTTTTAGTTTTAGGCAAAAATCATGTTTTGGTAAATACTTAAGCCTTCATCTGTTTCAAAGCAAAATCCAAAATATGTATGGTTATTCGACATATATGCAAGCAAAACCAAAAAACAAAATACAATCACTATTAACAAGTGACATCAACTTGTAAACAATAAGTAGAAAAAAAAACGCATTATTTATACGTATGATAACATGATGGAACAAAAATATGTTGCGGATAATTTTCTCTTTACAAAAGTAACAAAAAGACACTACTTAGTGCAAATCTTGACCAAATTTCTCAGCCCAAATGGAAACAAGTGTATGTCAAGCTAAAGTCACAGTACAAAATCAGAAAGATAATTAGGAAGTTTTCTTTGGCGTTTAGGTCTAAAACTGTTATCAGAACCTAATAGGGGTGTGTATAAGTCCTGTGAAGTCGACTGAGGCTCGTCAACTTCAGATGATTGTGTCATAATAGGCTGACTAATGACGATTGGAACTAGATCTTCAGGATCAGGCAGACGTTCTGGATAAGTCAACGTAGGCGGAATTTTAGCCGGTGCTGGTGGTTGGGTGTCACAACACTGCGGTTCACATTCAAAGTCTGACTTATTATCAGAATCTGCATAAATTTGTGGTCGATCCGTAGAGTTGATATCACACGGTACACGGTAACACTCACTTTTCTTCACTTTATAAGAAGTAGCGCGAAGCTGATTTCCGACGAATTTCTTAATAAAACACCAGTCCTTATCACACGATACAACGAGATATCTCTTTCTAGTCTTAAGTTAGCTTTTGTCGGAATACAGATACACTAAGTCACCGACACGAACGCCATCTGACTGGTTTGTAGATTCTCCATTACGCTTTGATTTTTCACTATATGAATGATTTTTGTTTCGAGAGTCATGCTGTTGGAGAATGATGTCCTTATCTGAAACTGGAATTTGGTCGTGCGTGAACTGAGATCTATGTGTCCACAGCTCCCGCGAGGAGAGACCTGATTTACGTAAACGCGAGTTGAGCCTAGCAACAAAAATAGATAAACCCAAATTTGAGATATGTCCCCCACCTGGTTCATACCGAACAAGTTCACTTTCAAGTTCTTGTATAGCTTTCTCAGCAACTGGATTTTTGTTGACATTTTTACGCGTCCTATTTCAAGCACAATGTTAAGTCTTTGAAACGTTTCATCCGAACGTAAAGCCACAAAGCCAGGAGCAGGGTCAACACGGATAACTGCAGGTGGTCCATCTAACGGATGTAGTTCTGTACATAAACAAGCAAGGGCTTCCCTGATAGTGTCTCTCTTTTCGTCATCTACGATGCAAGCTTTAGTGTAAGAAGTCACAGTTTCACGCAAAACAAGTATTGTCTGACAATTACGTTTTAAGATATCTGCTGCAAACGTTGTACCAATACACTCTGGGGGATCCTCACTCGTCTGCTCTTGAACGGGCACTGGAACTTTCAGTAGTGAAGCACACAAGTGACATTGGGATGTGGTTCTCTCTATTGCACTAGTTAAATCAAGGGCATATAAATGTCTTTTCATTACTAGTTCAAGTTGATGTTTTTTGTCGGATGGTCTAACTTGACGTGCAGAGCATTAACGAGACCATCCAGTACTGACCTTGGTACAACAATCAACTCAGCAGGTGGAAGTAATGGATCAGTACGTTTTACCACTAACAGATTGCCCTTTGCAATAGACGCGACCCGTAAATAACGTTTTACATCTTTAAGATTGGTGGGTTTCTTAGAAGGACGAGTCCCCTGCTTCAGGTGAGCATGTGTACGACGAAGATCAGGACACTCAGACTGAATTTGTAACCAAGATGAGTTAGTGGCAAATGGAAGACGAACAGACCGATTCAGTATGTCATCTACCTTTACCGAACGAACTACAGAATCTTCAGTCTGGCAAATGAAGGTACACAGTTGACAGTTGGGCTCTATGCAATCTGATGCATTTCGGCTAGCAAAGTCTGAAGGTATGTTTGCTGAACCCGCAAGATGTCTCACTTCGACCTGATAGCGACTGACTATGGATAGGAAAGAGGTCGCCCTTGAACTTGCTGAAAATTCACCTCTACACAATTTTTCTACAGCCTGAACACATGGTAAACTGTCTGTAAGGACACATGTTTGCTTATCAGATTGAATGATGTAAGGACTGAAGTGCTTGATGGCTGTAGCAATACCCAAAGCCTCTATCTCACATGGTAGCCACGAAACTTGATGTTTCCGTAGCTTTGCACTAAAGAAACCTGCCAATAGAAGGGTCCGGTCTCTTGTAACGTATAGTGTGGCTCCAATACCATGCCTAGAAGTGGAGCCGTCAGTGACTATCCAAAGCTGATCTGATGATCTAGGAAGTGCAATAAACTTGTGATTGTTTAGAGCCGCCTGTGCATCACTAAAGATCTTTAAAGATGAGTCAGTCCAATACACCTTCTCTTGCGATTGTTTGCCGGCAATCATATCATCTAAAGGAGACAGGTAAGTGGAGCAATGTGGTAGAACTCTTCCTAAAACTTTGTACGCACCGATAAAAGATCGCAAGCCACGAACAGTCTCTGGAGGGGCACACGAAGATAATGTGGCAATGCGATGGGAGCTTGCCGAAATCCGACCTGCCGACCATATCCATCCGAGTATGTCTGTTGTCTTTGGACAAATCACTGTTTTAGATGGTGACAAACGTAAGCGGCATCTTGAAAGTGCCTCTAACACTCGTTGCCAGTTGCATAAAAGATCATCTACAGAGTTTGCTCCACAGTATAAATCATCGGCAAGCTTGGCTACCACACCATCCTGTACAAGATCACCAAGTACTCGACACATAAGCTCTTCCAACGCTGTCTCAGACCCTGGCATGCCCATAGCACAACGTGTATAGACACGCACACCTCTGAACGGGGTAGCAACGCCACAATACTTCATGGATTGTGTGGACAAAGGAATTTGGTAAAAAGCACTAGTCAAGTCACTTTTGATAATATATTTCCATTGGCCAATGGTTCGAAGTGTGGAGTCTACATCTGGAAGTAAGCTCGGTTGCGGCTTAGAGTATCTTCCTACATCTGAGAAGGCGGTGACAAGACGATAACCTCCCTTTGACTTTTTTACTAAGAATGAGGGGTTAAGATACTCTGCTGTAACGTTGACATCTTCAGGTGTACTAAACACACCTTGGCTCTCTAACTCATCAAACTTCTGTTGTAATTCAATAAGTCTGTTCCTGGAGTATTGTGGAACCCTGCCCTTTCGTTGTGGAGGTTGTACAGGACCCATATTTACCACGGCCTCAAACTTCCCAGCCGCACCGTTGTAACCAGGTATATCTGGAGAAAAAACATCATCGTGCCTTTCAATCAGATCTCGGAAATTACCTTTAGATAACTCTGGTAACACATTGTCAGGATCAATTGAAACACAGTTTGAATGCTTTGCAGTGGTTTTACGCTCTGTCTGAGTGAGCGAATCAAAGGCTGTTTCCTCCTGCTGGGAGTTGTACGGAACTGTGTACCTGGCGAAGGCGATATGCTGATGCTTCTGCACGCGTTGTGGTTCAGGTGTGTCATTGTTTAACCGTATACGGCCCTCGATTGCATCAACAAGCTGAGCCTTGGGCCACTGGACTGCGTCATCTGAAGATCTGGGCTCAACAGCGATAATTGCTTCAGGATCTATGTCAGCCGGTAAATTAATTTCCATGAACGAGCCAGGCCAAATGACAGAAGTGGGACGCTCGGTTCTTAACACAAAAGCCTGTGTGCGCCGTACAACATTGGTCCGAGTAATGTCTCTATCTGGTCCATAATGAGCCTTGTTATTTTTGCCAATAGAGATTTCACATTTAGCCGGGCGGATAGCTATATCGTTGCATATCATAAAAGGAATACCAGCAAGTACGTCGACATCTAGGTCATTTACAACAAGAGCTTCCAACTCTAAGTCACAATCACCCCTAGTTAATGTTATATGAGTTTCACCAACAATATTTAATGGAGTAACGCCGTCTGCCTGTAGTGCGCTCTGATTTGTGATCTTGACTGGTGCGCCTATGTACTTTGCTACCGATTGTTTTATCACACTGATTTCTGCACCACTGTCCAATGTTAATTGCAATGGGAAATGTTTATAAAAAGCTTTCATATAAGGTGACTGTTTAGTGACCACACGTCTGGAAGAATGTACAACTCGTTGATTGTGTACCGCATACTCCATGTCCGCTTCTTGGACATCTGCCGTACGTGTATCTTCTTCTTCAGAATCTGAACAATTTGTTGTGTGACGGATCTTGCCAGTAGAACTAATATATTTTCTGTCTTCTTCAGGAAGAAACTTACACTTACTCAAAAAGTGTTGGAACCGTGACCGTCCTGCTTGTTTGCAAATTGGACATACTGGGCCTAATTGGCCGCGCCTTTGGGTCTGTGCATTTCTAAACGTAGGGCGCAAAACCTTCGCATCTGCAAGGGAGTGTTCCTAATCGAACAAGCTAGTAATTGCTAGAGATATTTCCGGCTTAAGAGATGCCAGTGTCCTAGAACGGAGCTCAGTAGCAAATTTCTGTTTCACAAGAGCTGGGAGTTGAGGATGAATGAGTCTGAGCCAAGTGAGGACTATGAAATTTTCAACAGTGGGAGTCAGTTCCTCGTCATCCGCAGGTACTTGGCCATTGTGACTGATAGACCCCCCACCTTTGAGAAGACTGTCGTCAACAAAGCTTGCTAGACGTTGATACAGATCCTCTGGCCTTTCTCCTGGTTCCAACTTAATAGCATCAGAATCAAGAAAGTGGCCACCAGTTGACTGAAAACCAAAATGCAGTCTTATAGCTTGCCAGATGGAATTAATACTAGTAGAGCTCTTTACTATTGTGTTTCTTGATATCACCGGGCAGTAGTTGGCAATCTGGCCAAACATTAACTCTAGCTGAGCAACCTTTTGAGCAGCCGTACGCCCACCTTGAACTCCCTCATCGTCATTATTGAACCCACGTAATGGGTTAGCAGTTGTCTTTCGCTCCCAAGTTGTTCCATCGACTAGGTACTGAGCAAAATTTGGGTCAAGAGTCAAAGTATATTGTAAATTTTGTTTCCAAGCTTCGAATGAAGTTATCGTTTCATGTTTGGTCAATTGCCATTGTTTAGGTGCACGTATGTTATGTGCTATTGTTAAGTCTCAGTTGACCTTCAACTAATGTACAGTTGCCTTTAAACTGTCTTGCCCTTCCTTTCTTGGAATGTGTGAGAATTCTTACGTATCCTGAGTTTGCAAGGAACGGAGGACGTTCGTATACAACCAACCGCTGCCACCACGCCAGTAAGGAACCACACGAGGCAAATAGTAGAAGATTAACCTTTTTAATAACTGTAACAACTTTAGTAAACAGGCATGGCAAAATACCAAACTGGGGAAGCAACAAGTGTTTTCTTCATAATATGCTAAACGGTATAAGGGAGATAATTATGTACTCCAATTGAATATCTGAGAAGTTAACCATTTATAAATAAGTTCATCTAAAGCGTTTACATGTTATTTCATTATGTTTGTCTACATTGTCTCTGTTTGTATATATTGTCTCTTTCATTGCCGCTATCTGTCTACATTGTCTCTGCCTGTCTACATTGCCTCTGCCTGTCTACATTGCCTCTGCCTGTCTACATTGCCTCTGCCTGTCTACATTGCCTCTGTCTGTCTACATTGTCTCCGCCTGTCTACATTTTCTCTGTCTGTCTGCATTGTCTCTGTCTGTCTGCATTGTCTCTGCCTGTCTACATTGCCTCTGTCTGTCTACATTGCCTCTGCCTGTCTACATTGTCTCTGTCTGTCTACATTGCCTCTGCCTGTCTACATTGCCTCTGTCTGTCTACATTGCCTCTGTCTGTCTACATTGCCTCTGCCTGTCTACATTGCCTCTACCTGACTACATTGCCTCTGCCTGTCTACATTGCCTCTGCCTGTCTACATTGCCTCTGTCTGTCTACATTGCCTCTGCCTGTCTACATTGCCTCTGTCTGTCTACATTGCCTCTGCCTGTCTACATTGCCTCTGTCTGTCTACATTGCCTCTGTCTGTCTACATTGCCTCTGCCTGTCTACATTGCCTCTGCCTGTCTACATTGCCTCTGTCTGTCTACATTGCCTCTGTCTGTCTACATTGCCTCTGCCTGTCTACATTGCCTCTGTCTGTCTACATTGCCTCTGCCTGTCTACATTGCCTCTGTCTGTCTACATTGCCTCTGTCTGTCTACATTGTCTCTGTCTGTCTACATTGCCTCTGCCTGTCTACATTGTCTCTGTCTGTCTACATTGCCTCTGCCTGTCTACATTGCCTCTGCCTGTCTACATTGCCTCTGTCTGTCTACATTGCCTCTGTCTGTCTACATTGCCTCTGCCTGTCTACATTGCCTCTGTCTGTCTACATTGTCTCTGTCTGTCTACATTGTCTCTGTCTGTCTACATTGCCTCTGCCTGTCTACATTGCCTCTGTCTGTCTACATTGCCTCTGCCTGTCTACATTGCCTCTGCCTGTCTACATTGCCTCTGTCTGTCTACATTGCCTCTGCCTGTCTACATTGCCTCTGTCTGTCTACATTGCCTCTGCCTGTCTACATTGCCTCTGCCTGTCTACATTGCCTCTGTCTGTCTACATTGCCTCTGTCTGTCTACATTGCCTCTGCCTGTCTACATTGTCTCTGTCTGTCTACATTGCCTCTGCCTGTCTACATTGCCTCTGCCTGTCTACATTGCCTCTGCCTGTCTACATTGTCTCTGTCTGTCTACATTGCCTCTGCCTGTCTACATTGCCTCTGCCTGTCTACATTGCCTCTGCCTGTCTACATTGCCTCTGCCTGTCTACATTGCCTCTGTCTGTCTACATTGTCTCTGTCTGTCTACATTGCCTCTGCCTGTCTACATTGTCTCTGTCTGTCTACATTGCCTCTGCCTGTCTACATTGCCTCTGTCTGTCTACATTGCCTCTGTCTGTCTACATTGCCTCTGCCTGTCTACATTGCCTCTGTCTGTCTACATTGTCTCTGCCTGTCTACATTGTCTCTGTCTGTCTACATTGTCTCTGTCTGTCTACATTGTCTCTGTCTGTCTACATTGCCTCTGCCTGTCTACATTGCCTCTGCCTGTCTACATTGCCTCTGTCTGTCTACATTGCCTCTGCCTGTCTACATTGCCTCTACCTGACTACATTGCCTCTGCCTGTCTACATTGCCTCTGCCTGTCTACATTGCCTCTGCCTGTCTACATTGCCTCTGTCTGTCTACATTGCCTCTACCTGACTACATTGCCTCTACCTGACTACATTGCCTCTGCCTGTCTACATTGCCTCTGCCTGTCTACATTGCCTCTGTCTGTCTACATTGCCTCTGCCTGTCTACATTGCCTCTGCCTGTCTACATTGCCTCTGCCTGTCTACATTGCCTCTGCCTGTCTACATTGCCTCTGTCTGTCTACATTGCCTCTGCCTGTCTACATTGCCTCTGTCTGTCTACATTGCCTCTGTCTGTCTACATTGCCTCTGTCTGTCTACATTGCCTCTGTCTGTCTACATTGCCTCTGTCTGTCTACATTGCCTCTGTCTGTCTACATTGTCTCTGCCTGTCTACATTGCCTCTGTCTGTCTACATTGCCTCTGCCTGTCTACATTGCCTCTGTCTGTCTACATTGCCTCTGTCTGTCTACATTGCCTCCGCCTGTCTACATTGCCTCCGCCTGTCTACATTGCCTCTGTCTGTCTACATTGCCTCTGTCTGTCTACATTGTCTCTGCCTGTCTACATTGCCTCTGCCTGTCTACATTGCCTCTGCCTGTCTACATTGCCTCTGTCTGTCTACATTGCCTCTGTCTGTCTACATTGCCTCTGCCTGTCTACATTGCCTCTGCCTGTCTACATTGCCTCTGCCTGTCTACATTGCCTCTGTCTGTCTACATTGCCTCTGCCTGTCTACATTGCCTCTGTCTGTCTACATTGCCTCTGTCTGTCTACATTGTCTCTGCCTGTCTACATTGCCTCTGTCTGTCTACATTGCCTCTGTCTGTCTACATTGTCTCTGCCTGTCTACATTGCCTCTGTCTGTCTACATTGCCTCTGTCTGTCTACATTGTCTCTGCCTGTCTACATTGCCTCTGTTTGTCTGCATTGTCTCCGCCTGTCTACATTGTCTCTGTCTGTCTGCATTGTCTCTGTCTGTCTGCATTGTCTCTGCCTGTCTACATTGCCTCTGTCTGTCTACATTGTCTCTGTCTGTCTACATTGCCTCTGTCTGTCTACATTGCCTCTGCCTGTCTACATTGTCTCTGTCTGTCTACATTGTCTCTGTCTGTCTACATTGTCTCTGTCTGTCTACATTGCCTCTGTCTGTCTACATTGCCTCTGCCTGTTTACATTGTCTCTGCCTGTCTACATTGTCTCTGTCTGTCTACATTGCCTCTGCCTGTCTACATTGTCTCTGCCTGTCTACATTGTCTCTGTCTGTCTACATTGTCTCTGTCTGTCTACATTGCCTCTGCCTGTCTACATTGCCTCTGTCTGTCTACATTGCCTCTGCCTGTCTACATTGCCTCTGCCTGTCTACATTTAAAAACCCTGTCTTTCAATCTTAACAACATACAGTGTAAACATAAACAATACTGTGTCTTTTTGAAGGTTAGAATAAAGATCTGGCCTAGTTTTCCTTCCTGCGTTTTTCACATTACAATCTAAGCCACCCGTTTCGATTGCTTATATTTTACTTATGGGGTTTCAGACAAGAAAGTAATTTTTTGTCCTAGATTTTTTGTGAAACCAGATAAAGAAAATGATATGTTTCACCGATTTCAGTCGATGATTGCTTGATCAGATTGTACATGCTCTATTAATAGTTGCATTATTCATGTTAATCATGCTAAAATGAAACAATTCAGAACAAAACTTTGGTTGATTGAGTTTCTTTATTTTTTAGCATAAGTGTCCTCACATGTCAATTTTGAAGGTCAATGATTGGTCAAGATCATAAAAACATACAATCTGTCAATAAATTTAACAAAATAATTATAATCATCCAACAGGAAGCTATAAGCTTAAAGCTGCACTCTCACAGATAAACCATTTTTACAACTTTTTATTTTTTGTCTTAGAAAGGGCAAATTTTTGTGTAAATATCTGCAAACCAATAATAAAAAATTGCTGACAAAAAATCTGATTGTAGATTTTCATATTTCCATTCGAAAATTAATGAGTTATGGCTTAAACCGTAACTAACAGTTCAACAAAATACATAAAACATCATTTTTTGTACTTAAATATAAAAAACTGTGATCTGATTTTTTGTCGGCAGTCTTATATAACTGGTTCCTATGGATTTTCACAAAATATTGCTTGTTCCAAGACAAAAAATAAAAAAGTTGTCAAAACATTCAATCTGTGAGAGTGCAGCTTTAAGGTTAATGTGATTTTTTTACAACTAGTGACCCCGTATTATTTTGGTATCATTTGAAATGGTTTGATGAGTAATGGAAGAAAAGGTCATACAGATATTTCAAAACACATAACAAGCATTTTCGTCTTTAAAAATATGTCATTTTTCATTCAATTGAAATGTAGAACACAAACACAAATTGCAATTCCTTTTAGCTATAGCATAATCATCTCATTTATGTTACATATATGTAATTGGCAAACAATACTTATTCAAATGATACCATCATCTCCAGTGCAACGTTTCAATTAAAACTATAGTCGATTTAAGTCGTAAATTGAAAACATCTTAGTGTCATAGCATTAAGATGCTATTTATTTGTGTGATTAAAACTTTAGGCAGAAAAAAATGATTACAAATTTGAGGAAATAAAAAAGGCAATGTGCTGCCATTTGTGATGTTTTTACGAATTTAAGATTTTTAAAGTTACAACTATTATACTTTAATGAAACAGAACCCAAGCATCCAAATTGAGCATTGTTGCCAACTGGTTGATAAAATCACAAACTTAATTGCACATGAGATACCGTAACTTACATGTATTGAAACAATGATCTAATCACGATGGACAGCCAAGTACAATAATAGCTTATCAAGTGTTACATTGAGCTATCATTTCAATGACTTTTTTTTACTTAGGTTCATATCTTTAATAAGAATGTTCATTTTAAAATTGATATACTGGTGCTTGTTTCAAAATACAAATGTATAGCATATAGCTATTTTCTCTCATATGTAACAGTTTCTTGCACGAATGGAATGTCCTGTGCAATACCAATTATACAATATATATTTATATACAATTGTCCACATTCTGACCATCTGCATAGAGTACATCCTGACAATTTTTATATTTTCTACACTTTGTCCATCTATCATTTACTTCATCCTGACATTTAACATTTTCCACACTTTGACCATTTATCATTTACTACATCCTGACCAATTAACATTTTCTGCACGATGACCATCTACCATTTACTTCATCATGACCATTTAACATTTTCCACACTTTGACCATCTATCTTTATCCACATTTTGACAGTATTATGATAAACTGATCACAATCTCATATAATATAATCAGCCTTCCAAATCTAATCACAGAAAACACACAGTAACACACATCAAAAAGTAACTTTCGTATGGAACTTCCTGAAAGCACGAGAAATTCTCCAAGAGTTCGGATCATCATATTTGTTATAAAGAGGTTCAATCTTCTGTTGTTTCTTCTGTTTGCTGAGCCTTGTTGGGTCGGAGAATCGGAAGAATTTGGGCGCAAATTCCACCAGCCACTTGGGATCCATGGCGGTCACTTCTCGCATGTACTCTTTTGTGGTTAGCACAAGTTCATGGTAAATCACCCTGTAAAGTGAACAAACAAAAAACATGTCAAATATGTCAATCATGATGGTACAAAATTGTGAAGATGTGCCCTACAGACTGTAGTACAATATGACAAATCTCAAAATTGCAATATGTGTCCTAATATACATGCTGGCGTTTTGTGTGTGTAAACATGTCATTTATTCCGCTGTAGACATTGAACTGACCACAACTTTATTTCCTGCAAACTACAGACATTTTTTTATATAACCCAACTTTCCTAATGTACTATGGTAGATAATAACTGGGACCAATAACAAATCCTACTATTCCTACTACCGGGTAATACAAAATTAGGGGAGAGAACCCCAATGCTCGTCAGTTTTACTTTTTCAGTCAAAAGAGGGGCACAACTCAATAATTTAACTGCAAGGCATTGGCATTGTTGTACATGGGAATATTGTCTCTAGCAACTTGTGTACTAAGTTTATTTAAATACAGTTTTTGTGTCATGGACAAGGTTGAAGATTTTGCACTATGACACTGCCGATGACTACCCCAAAAAAACAAAGGCTATCACAATACCCTTCGAATAAACAGATGAGGTAAAAGTGTGGCTTATTCCTCTGTAAATCATTGTTCTGGTCACTAATTTATTTCCAGCAAACACCTCACATATTTTATATAACTCAATACCCCTTCATACTATGGTTGGTAACACAAAACTTACATTGTAAATACTACAATGAATGAAACCATAAAAGAGCTTCAAATGTATGTATCACACTGCTTAATAAACAATGCATTAGACAGTTGAATTTACACCAAATGATGACCATCCAGTGTCCTTAAGACTTCCTGGAAATACTTTACCACAAAAGACCTTCAAATGAACTTACCACTCAAGCTGCCTTATAAACAATGTATTAGACATCTGTATGTACACCAAATTACCATCATCCAGTGTACTAAAGACTTCCTAAGGATACTATACCACAAAAGACCTTCAAATGAACTTACCACTCTGGTTGCCTATTAAACAATGCACTTGATGGATGAATGTACACCACTTGTCCATCGACCAAAGTCCTATAGCCTTCCTGGGGATCTTTCTTGGCCGCATTTCGGAAAAACCCACTGCAGATTGCCTTTTGTACCTTGGAGGTGGCCTTCCCTGCTGACACGACATCTAACTTGTGTCTACAAGATAGAGGTTTTGGGATGTTATGACATTCATTCATGTTTATGTCTTCCATAAATCATCAAAACTGATAAAAATTTTATATTTTATTTATATTTAATTTTATTTTTGATTGTTAAGTAAGTTACATTAACTTATACTAATTCACTCTCATTGGCACAATGTTGCACCAGAAAATGGTCATGTGTTGCGGGGGAACCGGAGTACCCAGAGAAAACCCACTTTTCCGGCTTGGTGACCACCAACCAAACTCACATGCGCCCAGGCTGGTAATCAAACCTGGGTCGCCTTAGTGAGGAGTCAGTGCGCTAACCACTGCGCCAACAGGACAGCATAAATTTATCTGATTTGAATGGAGTTGCTTATAAATGTGTGCAGAGAGCAAAATTTATATTAAATACATTTCAATTGTTTGAGTTATGCAAAATAACCTTTTAAAACTGTGATAATATACTGTTTTATATTCCAAATCATAAATATCAATATATTCACAGACACCTCGTTATACTGAGGAGTTCTTGAACACTTTTTCTGAGAATTTCCAAAATGTTCTTGTATATTTCAATCAATCTATACAAACTCAAGTTATCAATCGCCAATGTCTGATGCAATTGTCTACCAATCTTTAATCTTGGGTATTACAGAAGCATCTGTATTGTGTTTTCACTTTTAAGAACTAAGAATTATATTTTAAGCATAGTATATAATATATATATTAAGCATAACACCTACTTATGGAATAAATCAGTGAAGAAAATTGTTGAATTTAAGTAAAAGGTACAATTTGAACTCATTGACAAGATGCTTCTGTAAATTCCCCCAATTTTAAAAACTGAAATCTCACCGGTCCATAATTCCGAGCATCTGTTTCCTCACGTCCTGCGCTCGTTTCAGCGTACGTACTTGCACAAAGTTTTCGAAGCACCATGGACTAGAGAACTTATTGTTTTTCCAGGCGTTGTACACGGCCAACAGAGTGACATGGTCACCCTCAATCTGGTGAAACTTGGCCTTACGCTGGTCTGCCAAATCTTGTTTGTCCTGGAGGGTATAAAAGTACATTAAAATACAGGATATATGTTGATTTTAATGCAAGATCATATTTTACTTCAAGAAAGTTCTAGAAAATTTAAATCTTTAATAAAAAATATTTTGACATAATTCACTGGTTCTAAAGTGAGGTAGTCAGATTTGATCCAAGGCAAGTAACAATTGATTTTAAAAGTAGTTCTAAAATGTTGATATTTTCACTCATTAGTAAGCAATGAGGAGTGATTTTACTGCTGTTATTTCACTGAAAAAACTCCATATTTCATTGAAATGCATTAATCTCATATTATCAATGATATTTTGACTCTTCATTACAAAAATACTTTTTCAAAATACTTCTGCTTTCACCTAAAGTGAACAGAATTAAATGGAATCAAATATTTTTCAATCTCTATTGAATCAATCCATTCATTAAGCACACATACATTTGTAGTATTTGAAGCAAATAAGAGCATGAAACAAATTGGCCTTTTTCAACACCCATCACAAAATACTATTTTCCTTCGAAAAACAGTCTAATTTTTTATTGATATTTTTTTAAGACAACATACCTTTGGTCTGTAGAAGACATTTTGTACTGACAACATGGAAACGATGGTAAGAATGTCGTCTGAACAGCCCACATGCACAGACATAATCAACATCTTGGACAACATCGGCTCTAGGGGGAATTCTGCCATCTGGAATGTGAAAAAATAGCTTTAACATAATACAATGGCAAAAAACTCTTCTAAACAGCCCAGGTACAAATGGTGATAATCTCTTCTAAACAGCCCAGGTACAAATGGTGATAATCTCGTCTGAGCAGCCCAGGTACAAATGGTGATAATCTCTTCTGAGCAGCTCTGACAGGTACAAATGGTGAT
Source organism: Mya arenaria (assembly GCF_026914265.1). Classification (NCBI taxonomy): domain Eukaryota; kingdom Metazoa; phylum Mollusca; class Bivalvia; order Myida; family Myidae; genus Mya; species Mya arenaria. Next base: position 19,506,392 of record NC_069122.1, read on the forward strand.
AATCTCGTCTGAGTAGCTCTGACAGGTACAAATGGTGATAATCTCGTCTGAGCAGCTCTGACAGGTACAAATGGTGATAATCTCGTCTGAGCAGCCAAGATACCAATGGTGAGAATCTTCTCTGACCAGCCCAGATACAAATGGTGATAATCTCGTCTGAACAGCTCAGGTACCAATGGTGAGAATCTCGTCTGAATAGCCTAGGTACAAATGATGAGAATCTCATCTGAACAGCCAAGGTGAACAGCCTAGAAGAACAGACCTAATCAATAATTCAGACAACGCTGGCTCTGGTGGCGATTCTGCCATCTAAATAAGGAAAAAAAAAGTTTTAACATTAGACAATGGTGAGAATTTTGTCCCAACAGCCCGGGTGAAAAGATATGATCAATTTCTTGGTCCAATGTAAATGCTGACATCTATAAACGGACTGAACTGTTAAATATTAATGATAAGGCAAAATATCTTCAAAATTTACCATTGTTAAATTAATTACTAATAATCTGATGCTTATAATGAGCAAACTATTTATAACTTTATAATTTTCAGTAAATTGGCGATAATTTGAAGCGTTTTGGGACTGAAGTGACAGGGTTCTCAAAAAGTTTTGGCTGAACAGTTTGAATAGTAATGTAACCAACCAGTTACTACTTAAATTTCACTTATTTTTCCAATTCTTATTGAGGACACTGAAATGATAGCTTCAACTATATGGTGAAGTAACTTAGAATTTTGATTTCAGCCATGATTCAAGTCCTTGTTTTTCTAGGGCTATTGTCTACCCAGCAGTTCTTGAGCTTCTACTTGATCTAAGACCCATTGGTTTACTGTAGCCGCCATATAACCTACATACCCTTCTGCCCAGTCTTGTAAGAAGCCCTTCGTCATCTAGTGCACTGAGAGCGTGCAGTTGTTCCATGGCCGACACAAGCGTTTGCATGGGAGGGGCGTCCATAAAGTCAAACGTCAGCAGGTCATTGATGCCCATAGCTGTGGAGAGGAAAAAAACAGGTTTATTTAAACATAATTTTTAATTAGGATGGGCATCCATAAAGTCATTGATGCCCATAGCTGTGGAGAGGAAAAATGCAGGTGTATTTCAAAATAGTTTTTCTAATTAGGAGGGGCGTCGATAAAGTCATTCATGCCCATAGCTGTGGAGAGGAAAAGTGCAGGTGTATTTCAAAATAATATTACATTGAGGATTTAGTGTTATCATAAATTTCACCTGGTGAATTCCAAGTTATATTTACTTAATTTTGGTGTGCAAAAGGTGAAATATATTGCTTTATTAAGCTATAACAAAAAAAAAATTCCCATGCTTGTAAATCATTAAAAATAATGTTAAATCAACATTTCGTTAGTAAAATTGCTTTAAAATTTAGCTAAATGACATCATCCTGGAAATGAAATCATTGACTTTTCTTCCAAGCACTGTAAGCGTTCACATTAATTTTTGACAATTAATTAACTGTGAGAATAACTGGAGTACATTTCTTGCTTATTAAAAAAAATTTTGGAAAAGATTATCCAAAAAATTGTCAACATAATTTATGGGAAAATTTCACTAAATAGAGTCATGGCAACTAAGGTTTTCTAATCATGCCATACTGTCATTCAGTTAAATACAAAGAGAAATATATATAGTATATATATTTTTGTGAAACTTAGGCCTGGACATTGGCATTGGCCAAATAGCTGTTGTTTGTAACCATTTATTCACATATAGATATGTTAACACTATAAACTCTAAAAGATGCATTATTACTCCCAAATAAGATGTACCACAATCAATACAATTATTTTAATTTACTGAAAGGGATGAATAAATATAAAAATGAATGGTTCTTATGAAGGATACCATGTTTAATTTGAAAGAAGGGTGCAGAAAATTTCTACCTTATGAGACTTTAGTAGATCAGTGTAAATCTTTTAGGACCAACCAGTCATTTAATATTTGTACATTTAAGCTATTAAATACACAGTAACAAATTTGTTATCATAATCAGTAATTAATATTTTCCATAAATACATTATTAAGTATAAGTAGTTGAAGGTTTATCACTCAAAATGTATGCTTGTTATACATGTGTATGTATTGACTTTAAATATAAGTATCTCTGGTACCTTTGAGTGAGAGCACAGTACTGGCCAAGTTGGTTCTCTGTATTTCTGGAACTGCAGTGGGCAACATTTCATCTCTGTACGCCCTCTCTGTATAGAGGCGGTAACATTTTCCTGGCCCAGTTCTACCGGCGCGGCCTGCACGCTGCTTAGCTTGAGCCTGAATTGGTGTGGATTAATATCATCCAATAAACAGCTTAGCATTTAAGGGGGATCTTTTCACTTTGATATTCAAAATATAATGTTTATCTAGAACAGTTCTTCTAAAGTTGCACTCTTACTCCCAAATAAGTTTAACCACTATAAATAAAATTGTCAGAGTTTAATTTGAAAGAAAGGTGCAGAAAACACGGTATTTCTACCTTATGAGACGATAGTTGATCACAGTTTATCTTTTAGCACTCACCAATCATTTAATATTTTTGAGTTTTCAGCTATTAAATACATGGTTACAATCTTGTTATCAGTTACCATAAATGACTGGTTATTAGACACACTTTTTTCCCTCAGATTTTGATGTAAAAAAATGCCTGCATCTTACAACCAGTAACAAGCTCTTGACATTTTTTCTGAGGTCGATTTCAGACCGAAATTGGCTCTTCAGAGAAATAAATGGTGGAAAAACTAGTTTGTTTAGATTTATGTGGAAAGGGATGTCACTCGCTTCATCTCGATCAAGTTTATACGGGGTAAAACAGCAGTTTTGTATAAAACAATAATTAAACCTGCATATAAAGAAGCATAGCTGTGCACTGTCAAAATATTTTTTGTCAGTGGTATGAAAAGGTGCGAAAAACTCGCACTGCCTTTAATTAGTTTTAAGTTTAACATACCGGTACCAATAGAACAAACTGTTGTGATAATAGTCTTTTTATTTTACACTTTGCCACGTTCTTTATACTTTCCTGTAGATGTTGACATTTTCAGAACAAACACGTATACAAGAATATAAGGTTTTTGCTTTACAAATTTTTTTATTCTTGACAGGTTATCGTCAGAAAGAATATTTTGCTATGTATAAATATTGCATGGTTTAAAATAACCATCGCCATTTTCATGAAAAACAAAAATTTCATAACTGTCAACAAACATGGTGGCCGATGCTAGCAGACGACTTTAACATTTTTCTATGTGTCCTTAAACCCAAAACATAGATTATAATTATTTTTGTTGAGTTTTTCACAAATTTTCTGCCTGCGTCTTATAACCCCTATCCTCTTATAACAAGTCATTTATGGTATCAATAGTTTCCAAATAATGCAATATTTATTCAAGATGTATCAATCAAAATCTATGTTTCTTATACATGTGTATGTATTGATTTTTGAATACGAGTGTCACTTTAAGATTTCACCCCATTGTAAAACATGTATATGCTTTTCCATATTTAAATCACAAAACAAGAGCCACTTATAACAACACCAAGCAATCACTTTGAAAAACAGACAAGCTATAAATAACTTATAGTAAGTGATGATTTTCCCTTTCTTATCAAACACTCAAGATTGATACTTAACAAAATTCAAACACTTTTATATATTCTTACATGGAAACAAGCTTATCAGACAAAATGAGATCAACTTAATTGACTGGTTCAAAATTGGGAATAAACCTGATTTCATATCTATGGCTCACAGTCTGGGGGAGTCTGGAGCTGGTATTTACCTGTGAGATTGGAGTCACAATCAGCTGATCCATCCCCGTTTTAGAGTTGTAAACCTTCTGTTTCACAAAGCCTGGATCCACCACGTAGTAGATACCATCTATCGTGAGGGACGTCTCAGCTATGTTGGTGGCTATCACCACCTATAAAGACATGCAAGCATGTTTTTAATACTCATCACAGAACATACATGCTTTCTGTTGTATGAAGACTGAACATCAACAAGAGGCCCATGAGGGCCCATGCTCTATTGACATGAATGTTGTTGGTAATTTTCTGATCCCCCATTCAAAGTTAAGCAATCAGTGAACCGTTTGTTTTACAAAGGGCAAGTACTACAATTAAACACAACTCTCTGTTCAAACTTGTCTCCCTTAGAGAATACTGCAGCATTATCAAGTCATGCATGGGCAGATCTGGCTGTTTTTTTAAAGGAACCAAGCACTGATGGATATAAATATTAAACATTGGGTTATCGCATAAGACTTTGGCAAGTAGAGCTAAACATACTATTTCAAATCAATTAATAAAAAATCCTAGTTTCCATTTTACTATATATATATTTGTAATGCTTAAAACTGGCTGAATATTCAACTAGAAAATTAATGTTTTCCGTCCATACCATTTTAGGGCCAAGTGGGGCGGAATTAAAAATCATCTTCTCTATTAAACCATGTGAAACACCTTAAACTGGATAAATACTGAACTTTGTTACGCAAAAAATTAGATTTTTTCCCCTCATACCTTACTAGAGCCAGGTGAGGCAAGATCGAAAATCTTTATACCTTTCAAGAGAATTGTGGGGCAGGATTATACATCCTCATACCTTTCTAGAGCCAGGTGGGGCTGGATCAAAAATCCTTGTCTGCATTTCACTAGGCAGGGCACTGTACACTGGCAGAATTATAAGCTCAGGAACCTCTGGACCGAGCGCCTTCATCCTCTCATAAAGAATCTCGCAGGCTGTATCGATCTCTTCTTGACCAGTTAAAAACAGTAGGATGTCCCCTGGCGGTTCCATCAGGTGAATCTGTGGTGCAAACATTTATGATAATCTGTGAAATGTCAGTTTATATCAGTTTACTTTAGCTTCACTTTTCCAGCAAGTTTTCAAAAACAAGAGCACCAAGAAGCAAACAATTGCTTGTTTCCTTGTATTTTCAAATAGGGGCACAACTTAACAATTATTATCCAGATTAAACGGCCTTGCACATATATGCAGTTTGTCTCTGACAGTATTTGTATTACGTTTCATTTGAATATATAATGGCCTAGGTTAAAGTTTTTGCTCAAAAATGCCGACATCGACACAAAGGGCTTTGACAATACCATAGATATAAACTTCCATCGAGTCTTTTTGCTGAGCAGAAACCATTAAAGGTGTCCATTGCGATAAACCATGCAAAAAATCCCTCAGCGAGGATCAAAGACATGGCTATACAAGACTAGCGCATGTGAAAATACTACATGTAGGAATGTAATTGACCTGGCAGGTGAATGGCTGAAACCGTTTCTATTTTTATTTATTTTTTTGGGGGGGCTCTCCTACCTTTGAAATTTGAAGCAAACTGGTGTGTGGATACTTACAAAAAATAAAGTAACAAACAAAAGCAACCAGTTAACTTCTTTTAATCAGTTTTTATGCTACCCACAACAATAGAGTCAAGCGTGTTACCCCATATGTCACTACAAGATCACACTAACAGCGACAACTGCAACATCTTCATTACAATTAACCTTAACTAAAAAAAATCATAAAAAAACAACAACAGATGTGCTGGAAACTTTCATGTACCTGCATAACAGTGATAAGCGATGCATCCAAGTAGTCTGTCTCTGCTTCCTTGGTGTAGAGAATTTCCACTGGATATGTCCGGCCAGGAATTGTGAAGATTGGCTGCAATGTAAAATAGAAAGGGAATAATGTAGGAGACATCAAGGCCTGTTTTTGCACCATCAGTATACTGAATTTCCAGCGGGTAGTTTAGACCTGGGGTTGTGAAGATGGTTTGTAATGTAAAAGTAATGTCGGAAATTTTCAAATATTATAGATACCAAAAAACAAATGCTAAAGGCAATAATATGACGGGTATTAAGGTGTGTTTTTGTCCCATCAGCAGGGCTTCTAAAAGTTTGGAACCTCAACCGGTCCAGAACCTGTAAGATCAAGGGGTCAAAGGGGGTGAAGCACCCTGCAGCAGAAGCTGGCTTTTTAGAAGCCCCTTTGAGGTCTGGGTTCTCCTGACTTCACATTTGAAGCAAACTGGAGTGTCGAACAAATCACATCTTTACTAATGTATTTCCTTGCAGAACTTACCGATTCGAAGAAGTACTGTGAGAATTTGACGGCATCCAGCGTCGCAGAGGTGACGATAAGCTTTAGATCCTTTCTCTTCTTCACTGCCTGTAGGGATGAAAAAGTTAACTTTAGATTGTTTTAAATTTACGAGGGTTTAATTTCGTATTTTTTTTCTAATTGTTCAGGTTACGAATTTAAAACCCAGTGGAATATTTAACTTATTGTTGCCTTCTGGCTTTGCAAAATTAGCCAATGCTATAAATTATAAATGCTTGTAAAATTAAAAATAATAAAAAAGTAGGAAAAGAAAAGATCGGGGTACAGCAAATCAAAAGAAGATTTAAATTTGTTTAAAACATAATATGGTAGTGTGTATATTCTATAGTAAAGAATGGAGATACTCCAACAACTTGTAAAACCAGGACTTACATCTTTAAGCAGCCCAAACAGAACGTCCGTATGCACCGTCCGTTCGTGAGCCTCGTCCAACATGATAATGGAATACTGCATCATATCCCGGTCCACGAGACACTCACGCAGTAACATACCCTCCGTCATGTACTTAATCTTTGTCTCTGGGCTTGTACAATCCTCGAAACGCATTGTGTAACCAACCTGCAGGGAGAAATTAAAATTGAAAATAGTATTTTTTCTACGCCAATAGGTCATCTACGTCAACAGGTCATCGACATCTACGCCAATAGGTCATCTACACCAATAGGTCATCTACGCCAATCTACACTAAAAGCTCATCTAAATTCACTTCCTTTCTGATTATTCATTTTAGTTTGCTGGTGAAAACACCTGTTAGCTTATTTGAATCCCACAATAGTCCATTTCTTGGATAGATACCAGCACTGGTTTCCTTTGTGAGAGGCCATGTGAAAGTGCCTCTGGTGAAACTCAAACCCACAACCTCTTGGGTGAAAGGGGACACCTATAATTGGGGGTTTTCGGCCAAATTTGGGGCCAAAAGTTTGCCCAATTCCCCTCCTGAAAAAAAATATATTTTTCCCCTGCCCAGGTAAAAAAATCCCCTTTAAAAAACATGTAATTATTATTTTTTTAGTAGCATTGACCTCTTAATATTTAGTTATTGTAATAATGGTGTGCCATTCATGAATATTACCATAGTTTTATTGAATAAATGGTTTAAGAACAAATTGAGCATTATATGAATCATGTTAGTAATAATAATATTCCCCTTTTCTGCCAAAATGATGCTATTTTTCCCCTATCAATAGGGCGCCACAATTCACTTAAAAGTGGAAAAAAACACTGCCTTTTAGGCTTTAACACTAGATCACTCTCACCCACACATACATTGAAAAACAGCCGAAAAAAACAGCATAAGACAATATTAGTACCAACCTCCTGACCAAGTCTACAACCATATTCTTCTGACACACGTTTTGCCACCGACATGGCCGCCACACGACGAGGTTGCGTACAACCAATTTTCCCACGTGTTGTGTAACCAGCCTCTGCGAGATATTGCGTGATTTGAGTTGTCTTCCCTGAACCAGTTTCTCCAATTACAACTAACACTTGGTTGTCATGGACAGCCTGTGGAAGAAAGTAATGTAAATTGAATAGAGGTTGTTAATTTTTCATTCAAATTGGTAACCGACATAGGGCACCATGCCTAAGGCTAAAACATACTTATAATTATTTTCTTATATAAAAAAAAAATCCAGATTCAACATAACTTTTTTAAACATGGATCTTCTAAAAAATTGATAAAATGTAAGGTTCAACCCTGGAAAACAGTATATTCAAATGAAAATTTGCTATTTTAAAATACAGCCAGGACTGTTGGATCTTAAAGGGACTAGACACCAGATGATACCATTGCAAGAAAAAAAGAAAATTGTCAAAAACTTACATAAAATTTATATCATTGTGTACAAAGCATTGATTCTTACTTACAGATGTATCACATCGCTTACGACACATGTATCTTTCACAGTTTTTTTTCAGGTAAATCCCAGTTAATTTAATAATAGTGTCAGTATTTGTATCTGTACTAAATATGTTGATTTTCACAAGCTTAACATACACACTATAAACTTGGAAACTGTTTTTCGCTTTTATTAACAGGTTAACTCAGCTGAAACAGCAACAAAATATTATTTTAATCATGTAAAATGATGTATTATCGGCCTCATAAAAGCTTGTGTTGATCATTCTAGGCTTGTTTTGAAGAAATATTGTATTTGATATTTTGAGACCATCTGGTGTCCTGTCCCTTTAAGACTAGCTCCAAGTTTTAAATCAGATAAACTAACCTTTTTTTTTCAATTACAAGTTAAAAGGCATTATTATAGTTTCAGTCCAGACAAAAAATCCTAAATATACATATGTACTCACATACAGGCGTAAGTACTCAATATCAGAAGTAACACTATATGCCTGTAAACCAATGAACCTAAAGCATAACATTTCATTTTGCAAATCTGAAAATGAAAAAATTATTTTGACTCACCTTGGTCAGTTCATCTTTGAGCTTAAATATAGGTAGACTCTGCCTCTGTTCAAGGATCGACTTTTTCTCCTTCTTTCCGTATGATGCCTTCTGTCCTCCCATAATGCTTTTCTTCCACTCTGGTAGATCTGCAGGCTGGGATCCAACTCCACGGGATCCATACCTCTTATCACCTGTGAGAAATAAGAATGACATAAGAATTTTTTCCGTACAATGACATATGTCCTCCAAAAATGCTCTTCTTCTAATCAAGTAGATCCATGTACTAAGATGCCCAATTTCACGGCAGCTGAACCTTGTACTGCCTGCAGGATATGATGAAAAGAATGACTTAAGATTTTTTCCCGATAATGCTCTGCTTCCACTTCAAAAGGTCCATCCACTATCAGCCTTGTGTTATAAGTTTCAAGCAAATATTTTGAACATATTCGGAGTTATAACCACAAGTTTCACTAAAATGATTGTAAATAAAACGAACCAAGATGAATACCAACAATCAGCGTACCAAGTTCTATTAAGTATTTTCAAGTTAGCCAATGGTGAATGATGTTGCATAGTTCTGTAATAAGAATTCTAGTAGCACTGATGGAACTTACAAGTAAGTACACATTGTCAATGTGAAGAAAGGGGCATAACTCTACCAGAATTTCAGCCACAGTCATGGAACTTACCATAAGTAAGTACACATTGTCACTGTGAAGTAAGGGGCATAACTCTACCAGAATTTCAGCCAAAGTCATGGAACTTACAATGAGTAAGTACACATTGTCACTGTAAACATTCATATCAATATCTTTAATGGTTTTCAAGTTATAACAAAGTTTTTGAATGACGATGACAACAGCATCAAGACTATGGCAATCAGACAAGCTTAAATCGAAAAACAAATCTGCACCCACCGTCCGCCATAGGGTCCTGCCATTCATTATTGGAAGTGTTGGGCACAGAGTTCATCTCAGCTTCCCTCTGTTGTTGTTTAATCTCCCTCCTTTCTTTCGACAGGGCAGACTGCATCATAGCTGCTTGAGACAGTGATCCATCAGGATTCTAGAACAGTAACAAGATGATTGGTTTAGGGCTAATTTCAAAGACGTAATCGACGTCGGATGACTCTTCTATTACTTTAGAAAAAATGCATAAATTCCCTTTCTTTGCTTTTTGGGCCAATTTTGTGAAGTATTAAATTCTTTATGTGACTATTTAACTATTTTTAGAAATTGTGAAATATATTACATTGCCAGGTTTAAATCCTCAACTTGATTGTCAAAAAACAGACAAAATAAAAATCAATCAAAACAACTTGGCCATCTCCGGCCAGCTTCAGGGTAGACCTGGTAAATAGGCTTAAAGTTATACAAAAACTAAAATGATGCTGCTGGTGATTAACTCAATCCTCATTATACTATCGAGACCCATTTGATAATGTAAACAATAAACTTTAATAAATGTATTATTTTGATTTTATCTCTTTATTATGTTTGGAGAAACTTGAAAAAATGAACTATTTGAACCCGTATAATGTCACACATTAAACATTAAAATTCACTCTTACTCTCGGCAGACAACATGGTATTTCTACCTTATGAGACAAAATTAGAACACAGTTAATCTTTGAGGATTCACCAATCATTTAATAATTTTGTGAATTCAGCTATTAAATAAACGGTAACAATCTTGTTATCAGTAATTAATATTTTCCATAAATGCATTATTAAATAAGTAGTTATCACTCAAAATTAATGATTGTTATACATGTGTATGTATTGATTTTGAATAAGAGTGTCACCTTAAGTATGTCCCTTAAAGGTTAAAAACACATACAACACGTTATTAAGAATGGGCGCTGCAATTTAGAAAGGCTAATATTCGTTTATCTGTAAACAAATTATTTTTTGGTTGTTTTTTATCATTGAAGTAAAATGAGATAAACAAATAATGCATCAAAATTAATACGCTTTTTTGTGCATCTTATTAGACTTCCTACCTTTAAATCTAGACACACTTTTCCTTTTTATGGACATTATTCCCCAATTTAAGTACTGGACTCCAATTTCTCGACACTTCTGAAGTCCCTTATAACAGGATTAAGCTAAGCTCAATATTTTTGTTTAGCTATAATTTGTTTAAGATTTGCTTCTTTAAGAGTTTTCATACACTAGAATGGAATTATGAAAATCACAATAAACATTTTTTTATTTATCAAAATCCAATCTAAATATGTGTTTAAGCTAATTGAAATAGGCAACTTAAGCCTGTTATTCTTAAGAAGTTTTGGAAATTGGGGCATGTGGTGGTAACCAGTATCTGTCTTAAGCAGATAAACAGAATGATATGACTGGTAATGAACAGGAAATGAGTTCTGATGTATGTCCATAAGATTGACTTAATGGAATATTGAATACCAACCCTGATCTTACAGCAAATACCATGATTTAATCATAGCATACACACATACCTTAACAATCTTGATGGGACTAAGATCTAGCGACTCCTTCCCATGTCCAGCCAGGAAGGGTGCCTGCTCTTCCACTATTTCTATTTCAATATCTTCATCTGTAATGTAGTAGAAATTATATAGGTTAATTTAAATTTGTGAGTCCCTACATTGTAATTTCTTATTTTAGGGTTTTAAACATTTTAACGGAAATTAATGTTTTGTAACCATGACGATATAGCAGGGTTTTCATCCAACAAGTTGCCATCTTAATGCCCAAACTCCTTTACTGCTTTTGTTTCTTTATGAAGATATTTAGTTCTTGCACTGGGGTGATGATTATAACTATTTAGTATAGTTAAGAGAACCATCAGAAAAAGGATGAAAACCTTGCTCAAATAAATCAATAAAGTTAAATTAATTTTCACCTGAATCATCATCCCTCGGCAAAACTCCTGTCTCTTCATCAAAGTCCGGTAACTCTGTAATGTCGATCACATTCGCAGCTGCCATCTGTTGCCACTCCCATTTTTCGGGCGATGACATTCGCTGCACCCGTTTCCTTTCTGTTCCCTCATTTTGTTCGGGCACCGTGACAAGCGGTACGGCAGATGGGCGGTCAGGATTACGGGCTTCGTTCACGATGTCCTTTTCTCCGCCCGTGATTGCTGCAGTCTGTTTGGGGTTGAGATCCCTGCCCGTGTTTTGGTCAACATCCTGAGAATAATAACAGAGTTGCTTAAATCATCTGTCAATTTCTTTTCAGTATTTTTTAAGTTTTCTTACTTTTAAAAACTTCAAATATATTACCGAATATTTTATGTGTAATGATACATGTACTTTTCATATTCCAAGTATATAATGATCAGAACTATTAACATTAGATATTGAAAACATTGAAAACGTAGATCAATTAATTATTATTTGGTCATACATTATGGATACATTTTTGGTTTAAACAAACTAGTGAATTTATTTTACACCAACAACACCAGACATATAAGGGAAGGTTTATGCACATCTCAGATTTTTTTTCCAGGTCAAACATGGGGCATTACTTGACAATTATTTTAGCCAGAGTTATCGACATTGATATATATATGTGCTAATTGTCTGTGGTAACATTGGTACACAAATTTATTGAATATCTTGATCGGTTTTTGAGTTAGGGCCGTTTTTGAGACCAATTAATAGTTTTTGCACATCGACAACAACGGCACAGATGCTGCGACAAACAGACAGGCTAAATAGATATATGTGTCCATTGGAGACGTTACCTTTATAGAGAGGGGCACTTTGTTGCCTGTGTAGGACAGCACCTTGACCTTCTGACCTAAATTGCAGATCTCACCTTTATAGAGAGAATCATTTTGTTGCCAGTGTAGGACAGCACCTTGGCCTTGACCTTCTGACCTACATTGTAGACCTTACCTTTATAGAGAGGCTCATTTTGTTGCCAGTGTAGGACAGCACCTTGAGCTTAACCTTCTGACCTACATTGTAGACCTTACCTTTATAGAGAGGCTCATTTTGTTGCCTGTGTAGGACAGCACCTTGACCTTCTGACCTACATTGCAGATCTTACCTTTATAGCTCTAGAGAATCATTTTGTTGCCCGTGTAGGACAGCACCTTGACCTTAACATTCTGACCTACATTGTAAACCTTACCTTTATAGAGAGGCTCATTTTGTTGCCAGTGTAGGACAGCACCTTGAGCTTAACATTCTGACCTACATTGTAAACCTTACCTTTATAGAGAGGCTCATTTTGTTGCCTGTGTAGGACAGCACCTTGACCTTCTGACCTACATTGCAGATCTTACCTTTATAGCTCTAGAGAATCATTTTGTTGCCCGTGTAGGACAGCACCTTGACCTTAACATTCTGACCTACATTGTAAACCTTACCTTTATAGAGAGGCTCATTTTGTTGCCAGTGTAGGACAGCACCTTGAGCTTAACATTCTGACCTACATTGTAAACCTTACCTTTATAGAGAGGCTCATTTTGTTGCCAGTGTAGGACAGCACCTTGAGCTTAACATTCTGACCTACATTGTAAACCTTACCTTTATAGAGAGGCTCATTTTGTTGCCAGTGTAGGACAGCACCTTGAGCTTAACATTCTGACCTACATTGTAAACCTTACCTTTATAGAGAGGCTCATTTTGTTGCCTGTGTAGGACAGCACCTTGACCTTGACCTTTTGACCTTTCTGTACGACATCAGAGACGTTAGATACCCTTCCTTCACTGCGAAGCTGAAGATAAAAGTTTTAAATAAAAACACTGATCAGTTAATAAAATGCATAAGGTTGTTTTTTTAAGAATTTTTAGAAGATAATAGGGAAAACAAAACTTGTAAACATGCAAATCATTCGAAATAAGAAAAAGAAGTTCAATTGTATGCACTGAACTCAAATGTGAATTTAGATATCTACGAATCAAGTTGAGTTTAATGCTATTTTTAATTGACAGAGTTGGTTTTCTTCTAAAGAAAAAAAATACAGTCCCTCATTCAATTTTCAAACTAGTGACTCCCATTCTGTACACTCCTGGATCCCCCCAAAATAAACAATCAGCCAGAAGGTGTCGACCATTTTATTGGGATGCCATATAACCACCATAGACTCCAATAATGTCAATCGTCGGGGTCCTTAGGACCCCCAGCTTAACAATTCTCGGGAAATTCCTGTGGAGCTTAAATAAACTGGTTTTCATGTTTATAGGAATAGCCGCACAGCTAAAAAGTCCTCAGAAAATCTCTGTTGAGCTAAAAATAACTTAAGTAATTTATTTTAATGGAGAAAAATAAAGGAAATATAATAAAAATCCTGGAGAAATCCCTGATAGAGTTCAAATAAATTGGTATGTATGTTTATCAGGAAAGCTATAGGACCATACAGCTGAAAAGTCCTAAGAAATCCCTCTTGAACTAAAATAGCTTGGTAATGTATTTTAATGGAGTGAAACCAAGGAAATCTAGCACAAAAGCCTAAAGAAATCCCTGTTGAGCTCAAAAAAGTAAAATGTAGCATGTTTCTTACCTGAGAGACATGAACTAGTCCCTCACTCTTCTTTCTCACGCCCTCGACGGCCACAAAACACCCAAACTGCATGATGGTCATCACGCGGCCAGCATATATCTGGAGACACAACACATTCATAAGTTTATTTTTTTAAATGAAAAAACAATTCAGGAGGAATAAGGTTCCTAGTCTTAAGTCTTAGTTTATTCTATTTTCTTTTAGCTTGATTGTGACAAAAGTTGACAGCTTATAGAATCACACTTGATTCTGTTTCCTGGGCAGAAACCAGCACTGATGTCCTCATTGACAGGTCACCACTGGTGGGGATCGAACCCACAAGCTCTTGGGTGAGGGGCAGACATTTATGCCACTAGACCACACTCATGACCCTTGGTTTAACAAAATTGACTAACTAGACCTTAGTGTGCATCACATTAGGTTTAGCGTTTTAGTTCAATTGGTTTCTTAAGAAAAGTTGAGGTATTATGCCCCGAAGGAGGGCCTATTAAAACCGCATACAACTAGACCCCCCTAACCTGGTCGGGATCGAACCCACTAGACTACACTCACCCTTATGTATTGAAATTAATTTCATTATAATATATTAAAGGGGCTAGACACTGGATGATACAATTGCATTAACAAATTTTTTTTATCAACAACTCACATAATATTAAAATCGTTGAATATTACTTACTGATGTATAAAATCGCTAACTACACATGCAACTTTCGCATTTTTCCAATTTAAAATTTACTAGGGTTGTCTACCACGTAAATCTAAGTAAGTTTAAAAATAGCATTGGTATATTTATCTCTAGTCATAAACAGATACGATTTAAACTCGGAAACCATTATGCGCTATTTTAAACGGGTATACACAGATGAGACAGCAACATGATTGTTGCATTTATTATTTAAACCATGTAAAGTGATGTATTATCGGCCTCCTACTAGCTGGCGTTGACAACTCTACGGTTATTATGAGGAAATACTGTACTGTATTCCGATTTTTGGACCATCTGGTGTCTAGCCCTTTGAACGTATTCGATGGCAAGATAATGTGAAATTTTGTTGGCTGGTGACCCCATATTGGTTTGTGATTATTAAAAGAGTTTAATATGTATAACAATACAATGTACAAAATATACCAAAAAGAATTTTTACAAATATTTTTTGTGCACTGAGAAATTAAAAAATTGGAAATTTTACTATGATTTCAGTTGAAATAAAGAACAGAAATTCAAACTGCAAGAAATAAACTGTAACTAAACTTTTTTTCCGTCATATATTTTAAAGCAAGAAATGCCCTTGAAACAATCTTCATTACACCAGCAAATTTATGAAACACAAATGTACCTTTCCCACTTCGACCTCCACCGGCATCTCGTGACCTCGGTCGTGACCACGATCACCGCCTCTTCTATCCCGCTTCCCATCCCTGTCACGATATTTCTCTTCTCTGGAAATATAGCAAATGAATAATATTTCAATAGAGGTGAAACAGGGTAAAGAAATACGCCCTAATTGCACCATTTCGGACAAGAAATTGCTAAAAAATTTATTCAGGGGAGTACCCGTAAATCCCCCTGTCAACACTTAAAACCAAATTAATTTTGGCTATAAGGAAGGGGCATAAGTCAATAGATTATGCCCCTAAATAACGCCCCCATTCGGAACTCCTCGGCCATTTTATCGAAAACAACCTCGGATGTATTTGGATGGTTTACACACTCAAAAAGTGGTACGTTTAAGTCCGCTGCAAGTAGATCGCGTAGTAATTTTATTTAGCAGTTAAACTTTGTGACTTAACTCTTGGGGTTCTTCATTATGTTTGCTATAATACAATTCAATGACAATAAATTTAAACTTAGATCAATAAATACAACTCCAAAACACTACATTTAACTAATGATATAATTCAAAATTTTACGAACTACTTCAACAGATGTACCGGCATACATCTGAGGTTGTTTTCGATAAAATGGCCGAGGAGTTCCGAATGTAACGCCCCCTCTCACATCAAAACCTGGGACCGCCCCTGTCAATAATCTCATATACTCTCAGATGTTTACCTGTTTCTGTCTCTGTCTCTACTACGACTTCTACTCCGGCTACGACTATACGACCGATCACGGCGCTTTTTCTTTTTGCGATCACGTGACCTCGACCTTCGCCGATCTCGAGATCTACTTCTGCTTCTACTGCGGGACCGCCTCTTTCTGAAATTGAGGCAAATATTTCCTTATTTGGAAAAGTTAAAGACCAAATGACACATGTACATGTAGAAGTTGTGAACATTGGGCAGATTGTTCAGATGATGTCAACAACGCTATCATTGTTACCAAGTTATAACACAATTTGATTTATGAATTAGGTTAAATCAAACAACACCAATTACAACAACACCAAGACTATCATAGAACCACATTAATATAAGTTTTTAGTTACAGAACTAGGTACACACACATGTTTATTTGTTGTTTCAATCATAGCTGGCAGTTTCACTCAGATTTAATTGGGAATTTATTTTGGGACATGTTTTTTGAATGCCAACAACGCCATGTCAACAACACCAATGCTATTATATAACCACATAAATCTCTTATAACAGAAATATGTATACACACATGTTTATATGTGGTTTCAATCATAGCTGGCAGAGTCAGTCAGATATGGTGCAAAATTGATTTTGGGAAAATAATTATATAAATGATATCAAGTGATTTGTTTTGGAATTATTTTCAATGCTTGTGCCTTTCAATTTCAGAAAAATACAAAATCATGTCAAAACAGCTAATATAGTAGAAAATTTACATGTTTTTACTTTTTTATGCATACAGTATGCTGTGAAAAAAAGCTAGCCTTGTCAAGGTTGTATTTATTGTTTAAGAGTAACATTGCTTTTATATTCATTAACAGAATCTGTATTTATCACAGGGAATTTTTATTTTTTTATTTAAGGGAAAATATGAAATTAGGGGGAAAAAGAACACTTTTTTGCAAAGGGAAACAGCCTTCAGTAGGGAGCAAATTGCATCAAGATCAAAATCACTGATATCTGACTGACACTGTCACCTATGGTTTTGATACAAATCCTTAACACCCCTGTGACTTACTTCTTTTTGCGTGGGGACCTGCTTCTACTTCTGTTGTCGCGGGATGTTTTCTCTTTCTCTGATCCACTGTAAAATATATAAGCAGGGTTTGAGCCAATTTTTAAAAAGGGCAGGATGCTGCAGAAAAGAGACAGGATGCTCAGGGTAAAAAGTGAACATGGAATCAGGCTATAAAAACTTGAACATTCTGAATTTGGCAGAAAAATATTAGAAATTGTGTTTAATTGAAGTAATATTAGGTTTCAACTGCCAGATATGTTGAGTGTGTATGTGTATTAAGGTTTGTTTCTGGTTACATGCTCAAGAAGATTTGGGTCTGTAGGTAGTTTTTTTAATAAGGCATGTTAAATAAGGCATGTTAAATGTGAATGGCTTTTGGGGTTTTGTAGTCATATGGAACAAATAACTAATGAAGCGTTTGGTGGTGAAATAAATCTAGTTGTGAAATTAACAAAGTAGCTATGTTTTTGACAAACATTTGTGGAAACTTTTTTAGGCCTAAGAGAGCAGTCAGGGCACCCAAGTCAATACTGCGATCATGACTGTTGATCAACTTCAGTTAAGATATTATGCGAATAAAGATTGTGACCAAGTTTGGTAAAGATGGAATAACAATTACAAAAGTAAGAGTGAAAATGTAAGTGTGACAATGCAGATGCGGAAGACAACATTGACAAAATAATACTGGAAGACAATGATAATGGACAACACAATCCCTATATGTCTGTTATGCTATGCATGCGACTTAAACCATGTTCTCATGGACTCTCAAAAATAGACACCAGGGGTAATATTGGAAGTAATATTGAAAGAACATCATAGATGACCTTAATCTAGGGAGTACAATCTGAATGTTTTTCATCAAAATGTAATTATTATATTGATTGGCCAATATACTGAATGGAATCGTTGAGGCATAACTTTTTTCTAAGACCGTTGGTCGTGACTTCTGACCTTAATATCATAAGGGGTCAATTACATGTACTGTTCAAGAGCAACCTACAATTGAAGCTTCATGGTTCTAGGTCGAAATGGTTTTTGTGAAGACAAAGTTTTCAAAAGACAGTTGACTGACCTCAAAAACAATAGGGGAAATCTACAGTTCAAGGGCAACCTACCAATGAAATTTTGTGGCCGTCGGTCAAACTATTCTCAAGACATTGATCAGACAACACTTGTTCTACCAATCTACATACCAACTTATCAACCAACATTTTTAAACCTATACACCTCTTTTTTCCAAAGAGGACACAATAAAAAAAGTTATTCTAAACACTCACATTGATTTGGCTGTGCTCATCAGAGCTTCTAACTCCCCCATCATGCTGTCCGCGATGTTCTTATCTTTTTCTTTGTCCTCAGGTAACTCCTGAATGGTTATGGTGTAATAGTTAATAATAAAATTACTTAATTTGTGAACAATATAGAGACAGAATGATTGTTTCATCACATCACAAAACAATGAAGTGTTGATGGTCGAGTGGCATATAAGACTCTTGATGGGACCCAGATTCATAAAGGCGAACTTTGAAAGTGTTTAAAATATTGTAAATGATGATAGATCAATGAGCAATATTTACATTTGCCTATTCCTTTGTATACACAAAACTTAGCGTTCATATAGTGTAACACACAAGCAGTTATGATGTCATTGTTTACTTCAACATTGTGCTCTGATTGGATAAGCCCGAAGTCATTTAACCAATGGTCAGTCTTCCTGAAATATGACTGACATATTTTGAAACGACTAAATAGCGAAAAGGTACATGAAGGCGAAATTTCTATAAAAACATTCGCTGAGTATTTGCCTTTGCGGTAGTTAGTTGATCCCATACTGATATTGACGTCACATAACATCGCCGAAATTCGGCCATTTCCGATATGCATACTATGAAATGATATATTTATTCGGACAGGCAATTTTTTTTTCGGACAAGCAAAAACTTACGAAGTGCCTGTCCGGCAGACAGGCAGAATTTTTACAATTTCGGGAAGACTGAATGGTATCAACATTACTAATATCAGCTCTTCTTTAATACAAACTTATGTTGTCGGTTACATTTCTTTAAAACAAATACTCAATTGCAGGAGAAACTGCTATTTTTTAATTGAAATAATTTAAAATGTAAATATAGGTATTGATCACATTTTTTCTTGCATTTATGCTACATGAACGCAGTAAAGAAAAAAAGAGCAAATTACCAAGCAGCGCCCGTGCACTACTGCTTTTATACAGCATAAACCCAAGAAAAATGTGATCAATTTTTACTAGAATTGTCCTTAAAATATATATTTTACAATGAAATTGAGGTTTTCAATTTTTGGTCTGTATTCTCAAATTCAGACTTAAGAAGTTAGTAGGCCCTGTACTTAACTCAAGTGTCAAATCAGTGAGTAGTTTTGTTAATTATTTATTTATACTATCTACCTGGAAATATATATATAAATAATTCACAATAAAAATCTTTTGCACATACTGGTGATTTCTCTCTAACTTCATTCGGCAGCGCAAGACCCGGGAAGAGTTTTTTCTTCATCTCGAGTTCCGAGAGCTGCTGAGCAGACTTCACCTCAGCCGTGACCTTCTTCTGAGGCTTGGGCTTCATCTTCTGTATCAATCTTAAAAGATTGGCTATCAGAGATTCCTATGGGGATGAAAAATAGTATTAGACATACTCGCGCAATAAGAAAACTAAAATTCTGCTATAATATCAGATGTGTCACCTGTACCCTGACCAATTACATTGCAAGATTTTCATCACCGCCCATCCCGTTTTTTTCCTGCTGCCCCTTAAATTTAATTGACGAAAAATTTCACATATACACATATTCAACGAAAATAAACAGTCATCTAAGAAAACAAAACATTGGACCCCCCACCCCAATTTAAAGAGAATATTGGATGAAAACCTAGCAATTAATCTAAATTGGCCTAAAGCATTTATCTTTGCTAAAGGCTACACTAAAGCTAGGTTAAACGTTCCGCTAAAGTGCCAAAAAGGTAAGCGGCATTGATAGAAAAACAAGCTTTTGCAAGTATATTGTCCCCCTTTAACTCCGTTATTACAGCTAAATATAACTACAATCTCATTGTTGCAAGGTAAAATCAACCATCAACATCTCAACAGAGAAACTCAAGATGGGATTTGTGTTTTTTACATTTCTTATTTTTTCTTATTTATACTATAATATAGAGAAACATACCCCAAATTCTGCACCATTTTCAAGCAGTGCTTTCTTGAAGGCTTCAAAAGTGTTGTTCTTTTCTGCTAGATCAATGATGAATTCAGCTGAAAAGATACATGTACTGATGTAGATTATAAAATTATGTATATAGTAACTTAGTATACTAAGGCCTAAAAAAATTCATCTCATTTTAGGCCAATGGTCTCGAAAATGCTAGGTAGCGTAGGGACAAAGTCTAGTCAAAACAGCAAAGCAAGCTATGAATGCTATGTATATCAGATAATTAATACTGTTCATTGTAATCACCCAAACGATTTCAGGGTCAACAACAACAACTTGAAATCTGAAAATCAGATTTTTTTTAACTAGACCCTCCAGGGTCAAGTTGCCCTACAAATGAAAATCAGATTTTTTTCTAGGCTAAAAAAAAACTCTGTTTTTCAAGGTAGGGTCATGCTAGAATGAAGAGTCTAAGAATGATTACATTACAAT
Organism: Mya arenaria; assembly: GCF_026914265.1. Classification (NCBI taxonomy): domain Eukaryota; kingdom Metazoa; phylum Mollusca; class Bivalvia; order Myida; family Myidae; genus Mya; species Mya arenaria. The sequence goes on from NC_069122.1 coordinate 19,527,219, forward strand.
CATACTGTTGACTTATACTATGTCACACAATTTTGGAACCAACCAATTCTTCCCTGGTTTATTGTCATAGTATTTTGGATAGAGAATAAATGTGTGTACCATGTGGAAGGAATTATCTGAACAGTCTAAAATTGCATTAATTGTAATTACATTATACATGTACCAGAGGTTCAGATAAAGGTCAAAATTGCTATTTATACGCCAATTATGATATTAAAATCAAATAGTTCAGCGTTCAGGAAAAAGCCTATCGTGTGTGTTAACATTTATATATTAAGGGCGTACAACACACTTTTTAGTAAAAATGTTATCTGTAGCTGTGATGTAGCAATACAAACAAGAGCTGTCACAGAGACAGGGCGCTCGACTATTCCGCCGCTTTTCGGTGTATGGATTGAAAAGTTTTGGCAAAACATGCATGGATCACTGTTAGATTAGATTTCAATGCAATACATGATGTGCTGAGATATTTACATAAATTGAATGGAAAATATCTGAGGTGGTACGCAAACTTTAACGTAAATTATAAGTCAAAAAAGGGGCATAATTTTGTCAAAATGCTTGATAGAGTTACCTCCTCCTGTTTACAGGTTGGGGGCATGATGGTGAACAAGCGTGCAAAGATTCCATGCCAGATGTCAATTGACTTTGAAAATTTTTGAGGTGGTACGCAAACTTTAACATAAATTCTAAGTTGAAAAAGGGGCATAATTTTGTCAAAATGCTTGATAGAGTTACCTCCTCCTATTTACATGTTGGGGGCATGATGGTGAACAAGTGTGCAAAGTTTCAAAGCCTGATGTCAATGCACTTTGAAAATATTTGAGGTGGTACGCAAACTTTAACATAAATTCTAAGTAAAAAAAGGGGCATAATTTTGTCAAAATGCTTGATAGAGTTACCTCCTCCTGTGTACAGGCTGGTGGCATGAAGGTGAACAAGTGTGCAAAGTTTCAAAGCCATATGTCAATATTTGAGGTGGTACACAAACTCTTACAAAAACTTTAACATAAGTGGTTACGTCGATGCCGACACTTGGGTGACTAGGATAGCTCTCCTTATTCTTCGAATAGTCGAGCTAAAAATCAGTGAAATGCAAATAAAATAAAATATAAAACATAATTTAGTTTCAAGACTGGATGCATACCAAGATCTTTGTCGTTCATGCCGAGATGGTTATCGAGCTCAGTGCAGACTTTGGACACCAACGAGAGGTGCTCCAATTTCTGTAGTTCATCCATGTTTCTTCCTGAAAAATTAATATAACTGTACCGATAACAATCTTTGTAAAATTACCAAAAAGGAAAGTGTAACCTGATAGCCGATAAGTGTACAGCAGCAATTGTGCTGTCTCCAAAGGTTTTATAGTTAATCAGTACCTCGTCTGCCTGTAGTCAGGTCAGTGTTTTTTATCCATTTTTAATGAAAAGCACTTTATTGCTACATTTGCTAAATGTTAAGAAGCCAATGCTAAAAAAAAAAAACACTAATAAAGGGCATTTTTAACTTGGTTACCGTAAGGAGAAATATATAAAAACTTTTTCAGGAGGGGATTAGGGCGGAATTTCAGCCCCAAAAAGGACCGATAAAAAACTTCTGAGGTCATAAGGAAGATTCCCACCAGATGCACAGAGCAACCACGTAGAATTTGTGCAGACTGTTACATTATATTTCACTTTCAGGCTATGCTGCAAAAAATTCAGGACATTTTTAAATGAAGTTCCTTATTGCAAAATTGACAAAAACATCGAAGAGACACCTGACCTCAGGCTACACATTTTACGTAGAGATTAAGGTGTCTTTAAATGATTCCAATGAAGTGACAGTGTCAAACCATGACAGTGTGTGTTTATATTCTCTAACCATTATACAGGGATGGAAAGTAACTTTGCCAGCATGGTTGCCCGTCTTGGCAACCAACTTTTGGGTTTTGGTTGCCCGTCTTAAAATCTATGAGCCCATATTTTTTAGCTAGAAACAAACAATGTTAAATTTTATTTCCTTCTTAAAACCATATAACTTGTTTTGGAATTCACGTTTACGTTTTGATTAATCGTATTCATTATCGATTGTAGATTTTTTTATCATTTTTTGTTTGCCGTTGACGTTTATTAGGAGGACTCACGCCAACTAGGAAACGCCACATTGTTTATAAAATGTCACAACAACGGTCGACTAGGGCGCCGCCATTACGATAAAGAATAAAACTAAAACGACCGCTTTCATTGATCATTTGCTCGAGTCGAAAACAAGCGTCTGCCGTTTGTTTTGATCTGTCATTTTTACAACAGGAATAATTGCAAAATGAAAAAGAAAACGTGTTCCCAAAAAAAACTTATCGCCCGGCCTGACTACCATCTGAGACAATACACTCGCCCGATCTGAAAATAACTCGCCTCGGGCGAACGGGCAACCGTTAGTTTCCATCCCTGTTATAGAACACAGGCCAGGGCCTTTCGGATTGGGAACAAGAGCATTGATCTGAGGTGATCATGATGCTTATCTGTTGTTGTTATTTTAAAGTTGAATATTAATGGGACATAACTCAACAGTTATTGAAGCATGAGTAATGGGCCATGCTACATACATGTGATTATTGTCGCTAGCAACGTGTCAGTCCTCAACATATTTTTTGGCATGGTGCTTTCACCATGTACTTGCCCTAATCATTTTCGTCTTGACCAGATTAATGTTTTCTTTATTTATTCAGACAGTGAACTTTTCTTTCCAGACATTGCAACTTCTACATAGAGAAAATAAAACAAACTACTTCACTTTATAACTTTGCATACTTTGCTTAAGTAAGGTAAAAAGAAATTTAAGAAATTAATCAACTGTTAACATAAGTAGAAACAAAACAAGTTGTTTACATGAGTAATTGCCTGTCAAGAAAAAAGCAAGCCAAATGCAAACGATCAGGGATGTATATAGTCCAAATAATTGAACATTAACGGATTTTTTTACGTTTTTTGATATGGCAAATCCTTCACGTACAAATTGTTAGTATCAAAAGTGGGTAGTTATTCCGGTCGGGATTCCCGGTTAAAGCATTTAACATCTAAAAAATATCACAAAAACAAGAAATATTACCAGATCATGTTATTTAGTTCCATACATTAAAATGTCATATCCTACGAATAATTATGAGTTTGACGTGTTTTTTTCATTTCTTGCTGTCAAAACATAGTGATATATACATGAAGGGCACCTGCAAGGCTTCAGGGCACAATTTTTAAACAATCGGAACATTTCGGCCATGGCCGAGTTGTTACGTTTGTATTTACGAGGTCCATCTCGAAGCTTGTCGGAGGTGGCCGAGTTATTACGATTGGGTCGAGTTGTTCCACTTGGCATAATTGTTGTGTGTGTCAGTCAACTTTTGTTTTATTGGAAAGGTAAATAATGTGTTTTTATGCACTAAATGCTTCTTTTGTGCAAAATAACTTTTCACTTACGTTGGTAAAATATGAATATAAACCTTTATGATCAATTTAAACCATAAAATACTTCACTTAATACAATTTCAATATTTTTCAAAACATCCCCCAGTTTTTGCACAAACCCGTTCAGACATTAGGGATTGGAAGAATCCCGTATAACACGTCTATGATTTTAGACTAGGATGTATATTGATAAAGTTTCAATTTTATTTATTTTTCGACCACTTTTAACATGCCCATTCCGGCAAAAAGGTTATAATACAGACATGGCTGACAAAGTTTTGTTACTTGTCCTGGGCTTTGTTTTTCGAAGACTGACATGTGAATTGGGAATTCCTATTTTGTAAACATCAACAAGATTGCTGTTTGAAATCAACTTCTAAAGAACACAGAAATGTCACACACTGTCACATGAGTAAATTTTAGCAGATATTCAGATTAGGATAGGAAGGGAAAACATTAAAATAGTCAGGACTGACATTAGTACATAATGATAAAGTCATACAATTTCGTGACACACGAAAACAAACACAGAAACAAACGTAATTATACAAGACTATTTGAATTGAGCTCACCTCGTTCAAATATTATGCCGATATTCAAAATTATTCATATAATTCATATAAAAAGTCTTATTATAGTGTATTTTACAAATACGTCGTTGTTTACGTTTTTGTCGACATTTTTTATGATCAACGTAAGCAGACGCTTGCATAAAACGCGCACCTGCTGAACGGACATTACGGTGTGGGTTTTTAAAAAGTTCGTTCCCAAATAGACATGGCCCTAGCAACATAAACAATATGGCTGACCATGTTTTCATTTTTGGATTTGGATAAAACTTGCACAAAATTGTAGAATTGATCACCGATTTGCAAAGAAATTAGTTTCGCATTAACAAACTGTATAGTTGACAGAAACAATTGAATATTATCAAAATGGCTGCACTACAAAGTCGACAACCAGAGACATTTCAGTCATCTGGAGGTGTCATGAATGAAAACAAGTCCACCATCCCTGTTGTGGCCCATGTTATCACAGATGAGGACATTGGAGCACTACAGGTTAACAATTTAACTCAAATACATAAATTTATGTAGTATTTAGGTAATGTTTTATTTACTGCTCTAAGTACATGTCTCCGTGGCCTAGTGGTTAAGGGATCCGCCTATGAAGCGGGAGGTCGTGGGTTCGATCTAGAGCTAGGGTTAGCCAAAATTGGTAATGTTGCTGCTTCTATTTTGAATTTCATTCTGCCAATAATACCTGTAGAAAAGAACAGAATCTTATAGGGCAAATGTAGCAATATACATGCAGTGCCATTCATGAATATGTTGATAGGATTGTTATAAATAAAAGGTTTGAAAATCACTTTAACATTATATGAATTATATAAGTATTTTTCCCCTTTTTCTATAATGAAGAAATTTATCGTCTATCAAAGGGCCAGCCAAATTCCCCTTGAAAATGGAAAAAAACAACTGTTGGAATTGTGGCTTTGGTATCTATTGTCCTCCTGCATGTATAGAAATGACATCAAGTTTGATAAATGTCATGACTTTGTTTGAAACATTATATGCTATTGGTTTCTTTTTTTCAGGGGTCAAAGCTGGTTGCAATGAACCTTAACAGAGTTGTAAAGTTGCTGACGGATCCACATTCTGTAAGTATATTAATGTTATCATTCAGTGATGTAATTGTGTACTTGGACTCTGAAACGTGAAAGACAAGAACATTTGAGAACCATTTTTTTATGTAATGGCACTTTAGTATAATACGGAATCAGCTCTGAATAGATTCGGGTTTGAAACAGCAGCGAATCTTTTTCAAACTAATTTTCTGCTGTGTAATATTTCAAATAGAATTATAATAATATATAAAAAATATAAAAATATTTTGTTTATGTAATGAATAAAAAAAAATTCTTCTTCATTTTACAGTCCATGCTGTATGACCGACACATCAATGCTCTTCAAAGAATGTTGAGGCACTACACAAAGGGATTTGTATCCTTTACTAACTAGCTACTTTATCATGTTACTCTATGATATATATGTTCATGTTGTTCAAACTGAGAATTCATACATACAAACACTATATGTCATAATAGGCCGATTGTTCAGGACTTTGTTAAGTTAATGTTTAACGTTGTTTACAGGATCGTTGTAAAGTTTAAAACGTGAAATATTTTCAGGTGTGAGTATCTTGTAAGATTTAATAAAGTTCTGAACAACAGGCCCAGATAATTTTAAGATCTTAAAAGGTAGTTTAATCCTTCAATTTTTTATTCTCTATTTTTTTTAAATAAAGCTTCAGGACATTTCAAAACATTTATATCTACATATATAAATGGTATTTCTTTTCTCTAAATAATATGAAACTAAACATCTATGGTTTTAAATACGTTGGCGGAGACCCGCAAACTTTATACTACATGCATGTCTTATGATCCTTAACCTTGTGTTAGCCCATGAAAGATTTGGTTCAAGTCTTCAAGATTCTCAACACTTGTTCGGATAGAGTCAATGAGCAGCCCAGATATGAACAGTTCATTATCGACATACTGAAGATATGTAGCCTTCCTTTCTTAAAAGAGAAGTCTTCGGATGAACTGGTGTTTGAGCAGATCGTTATTGAATCTGTTTCCCAGTTGGGTAAGTCTTATATATATTGTATGGCCAGTTTTTTCTTTCTTTAAGATTCTCATGTTTGCCTGCCTTTGTCAGCCAAATAAGAGTATTTAAATGACAACAGATATTGAAAAAAAATAAAAAATTGTTAATGAAAATTTTAAGTTATCCTTCAAATTTCAACCCACTGTAATGCCAGGTTACTTACATAGTACTAATACAAATGCTTTCATACATGGACCTATCACTATTATGTGACTTTACATAGTACTAAATTACTAATACAAATGCTTTCATACATGGACCTATCACTATTATGTGACTTTTATTCTGTCATTTGGTTTTATATGATATTTTAATACTATACAAAATGCATAAACTCTAACTTCTTTTGCTAAAAATGTGTTCATAATGTAATTTTGCAATGAGGTATATTTAGTATGCTAGTAAACTGCAAGTATTAGAGACTGCATACATGTAATTATAATTCTATGAAACTGACTTTGTGACTTGCAGGCTACCTGATGCGTGTACCGAGTGTGGACGTCCGCAAACAGATCTGTGAGACCCTGCTTAGCTTCTTCTCCGAAATGCCAGTTAGCCAGGAAGTCCAGTGTAAGTGATATTATAATGTTGATACTCCATTTTGCGTTCAGTCAATTCCAAAACTTCAACCAGTCAAGTGACTCAAGTTACAAAAAAAATATTTCAAAGGCACTGTGCTTGCAAATTTTCAAAAAATAAAGACAAGATTTACAATGCTTCAGTGCCTTTTTCCGGATTTTTCTCCATTTGGGAAAATTGTAATGTTACTGTAGAACAATGCTGTTTTGAGTATACAAAAGTTTTTATCATTTTGTTTTACACACAAGACCAAATCTCATGTATAATCAGTGTGAAATGTCTTGAATAGGAACATTGTGCACTTCATCTATGCTGGTTAGAAAATACCATATGATCCGAATAATAATAATCAATAATCATTGTTTGAGAACCTTCAAACCATGGCTGAAATGTTTGTTTTCACTACAAATATAAATGAATCTCTAGGTGTACGAATCAGATACGCAAAATAAATTATTTTTAAAAATAATGATGTGTGTCCGAAATTATCAGTGTCCAAACTTTTAGTGTTGTTTTTTTTTTTGGGGGGGGGATGCCCCTTCGACGTACACTTGGACCGATTTAGGTTTAAAACTTTTAGAAGCCCTTGTTCAGTTATTTAACCAATTATATAAAACTTTCATTTTTTATTCCACAGGCCACAAGCCAACAAATCTCCAGTATAATCAGCGTGTGGTGGAGAATAGTGACATTTCAGAGACCCTCGTGAAGTCGCTGGCCCTGCTGGAGCATGAACTCCCGGTCAAACTGGCCGTACTGAATGTGCTGCAGAAGTTCTCAAAACACTCAGGTATGTGTGTGTTGAAATCATAAAGTTAATGTTTCAAGGGAAATAATTCACTACAGTGTTTTTTTCACACCATTTCGGCAAAGGGATTCAAATTTACCTGAAAATGAAGAAGAAAAAATAGACAAATATCATATATAATTTTATTATGTATGCTTTTAAATATAGACAAACAGAGTGTGATCAAGATCATTTTATTATGACTACACAATTTCTTCCATACAATGGTTTTTGGGACTGTTTTTTTTGTGAAATGATACAAAATGATTTTTAAAAGGTTAGTCTCCTGAAGATAAACAATTTTCATTTAAACGTTGAATCTTAAAATAGTAGAAATACTCTAAATCCCAAATTATGAACAAATGAAGTCTCAAATGATGTACATTTTATGTTCTGCAAGTAAATATCTCGGGGCCATTTAAATAAAGGATTGTAGTCGCTACTTCAATAATCTTAAATCTGAATAAACATAACGAATGGCAACCCATTTTATTTCCTCAACCTTGTGTACAGTTTTAATACTTAATAATGTTCAATTCACTAAATTATTTAGCTAAGCAATGAAAAATTACACAAAGATAATTTAAATTTATGACTCAAATCGACTAAAATCTTTTTTGAAATGGACACCTGGGGTGTCACTGTTTCTTACTTAAGGTCATGCCTTCTAGATACTGTCCACAGCTTTTGTTTAAAATTTCTTATTTTACATCAGTCCAATATGTATCATAAAACTATAACACCACAATATATCCATACTGTTCTTACAGCGAAGATCTGTGATGCGATGCTACGTGCTGATGCTGCCCACCGAGTTTGCTCACGGTTGATGGACCCTGACCCCTCTGGTCAGCTGCTGTTCCGGTCCACAGAAATCTTGTGGAATCTGCTGGAGAGGGGCGACAAAGCAACACTTGCTGCACAGCTTAACAATCTTACCTGTATCAGGTATATGATTTACATTATTTAATTTTTTCAAGCTCTTTGGGTTTTGGTTGATTTTGCTAGGTTTTGAATATGCAATATTGTTAATTTATCATTTGCAAACATCAACAAAGCCAAGTCAAAGTATATTTTAAGTCATATTTAGTTATTTAACATATTTTATTCAGTAAATAAGTCATATTTAAAGTTATCCAAGCCAACTGTGCGATACATTTATCTTCAAGCTGAACCAGGATTACAGTCTAACTCGGCAACAACTTGCTCATAATTGCTACCAATGTTGACTATAACTGCCCAATTGCAAATAAATTATATAATATTTTATAATTTATTTACAGCCAACTGCGTGATGCATTTATCTACCAGCTGACCCAGGGATATAGTCATTATGACAGACAACTCCGTAATGACTTGCTTGTAATTGCCTCCCTTGTTGCGTCTTACTGCCCAAATGCTCCGTTTGTGGAGACTGGTTTCGCTAAACAGCTTGTGCTCTTCTCTACGTTCCAAGAAGGTATTTAAATTAGATACAATTTCGTACAAATGAGAAACAAAAACAAAAAAATCAAAGTAAAATTTAACTCTTCTCAACGAGACAAGTTTTCACTGATGAAATGAGTGTTGTCAACAAGATGACTGAATCTTTGTGAATAAAAAACATTTTATTATGAATTTTGTTTTTAGTTTATGCTTATTTCAGGCCTTCCAGCATTCCTACTTTTTCCTACTTTTTTAACAGCATCCTACTTTTTCCTACTTTTTTTCTACAAAACTCCTACTATACCTACTTTTTTGAAAATAAAGTCCGCAAAAATATTAAAGTTTGATCTTTGTGCTAGCTTTTTTTGCAGAAAATGAACAAAAGATGTAAAACTGGCTGGTTTCCTACTTTTTTGAAAATAAAGTCCGCAAAAATATTAAAGTTTGATCTTTGTGCTAGCTTTTTTTGCAGAAAATGAACAAAAGATGTAAAACTGGCTGGTTTCTGTTGTTGAAAGGTGTGGCAACATGTTCCACTTTGACGTGCATCATCTTTTCACCCACACAGTTCAGCAACAGAAACCAACCAAGCATCATTCACTTAAATATTCAATGTGGCATATAAAATGGTATGATTTTGTATTAAAAAAAAACTCCTCTAGGTAAGTTAATAGCTATTAATAATTACATATTTAACCAAAAATATTCCTACTTTTCCTACTTTTTTGTAAAAAACATTCCTACTATTTCCTTCTTTTCGGTCAGAAAACCTCCTTCTTTTTTCCTACTTTTTTGTTTAAGTGGCTGCTGGAAAGCATGTTATTTATTTTAGCTTAATTGGGCTATAGACAACTATAGGCAAAGATAATATGTATCATTCTCCTGTCTGTTTCCTTGGTGATAACAGTACCAAGGTCTCCTATTTGAGAGGCTGAAAGAATATTCACATGGTGTCGAACCCATGATATCTTGGGTGTGAGATAGCCACTGTAACCACTAGTAGACCACGCTCACTCTTTACATAGATGAACATGACCTTAGGTATGGCTTTACTTTAAGTTCAGCTTCATGTATTCCATTCTCGTAACACTTTGCTTTATATTACAGTAAAAAGCCACAATGCCCTAGTAAAACATCTTAAGCTGATGACAAACCACGAGGACTTTGAGCTCAAGAAACTCTTGTTCAATGTCATGGTGACCCTGGGCAATGATTCTACAGCACTGCCGGTACGGAGGAATTTTTAACTCTTTCTCTTGCCAACAACTATTAAAACCTGATGTGTATTGATAATTCTAAAAAAAAAAATCTGTAGGAAGTTTACGATTACCCCTTAAAGGGGCTAGACACCAGATAGTCCCAATCGTAAAATACAGTACTTCCTCAAAACAAGCCTATTATTGTCAATGCGAGCTAGTAGGAGGCCGATTTTACATCATTTTACATTATTATAGTAATAAACACAACAATCAATTGCTGTTTCATCTGTGTTTCCCCATTTAAATCATATCTGTTAATGAGTGAATGCTGTCGGCATACGGTATGTGGTAGATAATCTCAGTAATTTTGTAATGGAAAAATGCGCAAAAAATGCAAAAGATGCATTTGTCGTGTGCAAAGTTATACATCAGTAAAGAAGATTTAATGCGTTGAACACAACGATGTAAGTTTTATGTAAATTTTTGACAATTTCCTTTTTTTCTTGTAATTGTATCATCGGGTGTCTAGTCCCTTTAAACTGAAAGTAAAGCTAATATTATTGATTTGCTTATCTGTTGGTTCACATGTTTCCAGTGAGAAAATGCACTTGTACAGTAAAGCTCATAACTCGGGTTGTGATACTAGAGTAATGCTGGGTTTTTTTTAATAGAAAACGACCATGTATGGGTTAGAGTTTATTAAGTAATTTCTTCTAAGAGTTTATTAAGTAACAGCGAAGAAATAAGTAACGATTCTTCACAAATATGAATCAAAACACTTTAAAAATCTAGCGCCCCTGTTTGGCTGACAATGTAGGGCAAACACTAATGTAGGTTGGGGTACACTCTGTGTACCTCTTGTTTTTAATCTCCCACTCACTGACTGTGGAACCAACAATTGTCAATATAAAAACAAAAAGTGATTTGAAACTCATAAAGTGTCACCCTCTGTTTGGTTTGTTATAATCCCTATATTCTTTCTTATACTTATAGTGTATACAAGTTCAATTTAATGCATTGTTATGCTTATGCTCATGTTGTCCAAAATTTCAGATCCTGTCGGAAGGCCACCTTATGTTAGCCCTATTCTCGTTCGTACGAGCCAACGAGAGTCAGTCGGGCCCGCGGGAATGGACACCCGCCCAATTTGAAGAGCTCCAACTTCACGCGATGTCAAGCTTGTGCTCGTTATGTCCAAAAATGCTTGATGACTACATGACAGTGCAGGGAAGCACCCGCATTCTGCTATTACTTGAGTGGTGTGTCGGACCAGGTACATTTCTCATATATAGGGTTTAAAAAGAAGTCTTTAAAAGGGGCACAATATAGGTTGATGACAAAAAAATTGATTTTATTTAAATGCTTTAAATATGTTTTAAAGCTGCACTCTCACAGATTTACTGTTTTTCCAACTTTTTTTTTTGTGTTGGAATTAGCAAATGTTTGCGTAAATATCTGCAAACAAGTGAAGAAAGACTGTTGACAAAAGATGAGATCGTAGATTTTCATATTTCCATTCCAAATGTAATGTGTTATGGCTTAAACCGTTACTAACGGTTTAAGAAAAATGCATAAAACATTAATTTTGCAGAGGAAATACGAAAATCTGCAATCTGATCTTTTGTCATCAGTCTTTTATCACTGGTTTTCAGATATTTACGCAAAAAACTGCTCGTTCCAAGACAAAAAATAAAAAAAATTGTCAAAACGTTCAATCTAGCAAAAACAAAAAAAGCATATAATTTGTGTACAGTTAAAATAATATTAGCCCTTATAAATGTCTTTTTTTATTAAAAGCTACCTGGCCACAAATATTTAAGTTTAAAAAGCGCCAAAATATCGCTATTGTTTTTTGCATCAACCAAATATTGTGCGTTTTTAAAGGAGAAAATTATCATTATTGTACTGAAATTTACTGTATTTGTGCATATACATAGAGATATAGAAAATACGCTCGGATGGAATGCAGGGAAAATTTTAAGACACATCTGGTAAAAATCTTAATACTTTGTTCAAGGAACATCTTAAAGTAAGATTTAAATAAAAGATGATGGTTTTACAGAAACACAAAACATCATTTTATCACAATTATTATTTAATTTTTACATATTTGACTCTCATGAACAGAAAAAAAAATTTAATGAACATTTAAAGATGTCTTTAATCTTGAATTGATTTTGTTTCATATTTTTGCAGCTTAATAAATGATTTTATTTCTTTTCAAAACTGTACAATATTACACAATTATTTTTTTGTAAAACGAATGCAATAAAGATTTTTTTTTGTAATTTAATAAAAGGGTTTTCTGAGACCCTTCGTTATCATGGCCCCTGATACCTATCATCTTATTTCAGTTCAATACACTCACAGAAGTCTTAGTTCAATGTTCAGCTACGATATAGCGAACGATCATGACAACACACGTAATGTTTCTCAAAATACGTTATTTTTAGCTCGTCTGTTTTTCGAAGAAAAAAAGTCGAGTTATTGTGATAGCCTTGGCGTCGTCGGCGTCGTCTGCGTCTGCGTCTGCGTCTGCGTCGTCGTCGTCGTCCAAAAACTTTAACCTTACCTCATAACTCAAAAACCGTTCAACATTTTCACATTAAACTTGCTACACGTGTTCCTATTAACACTATGCATGTTTTTAGCAGGTCATATAATTTTGCCTTTAATTAATATTGAGTTATCCCCCCTTTTCGACTTGGAATTTCATCAGACGAGCGTTGGCACCCACTCCGCGGTGCTCTTGTTTTATTCTATTACTTTTAAGCATGGCTGTTCCATTTTATTATGACATTTATTTCTGGTGACTTGAGGGTTTCTGAAGGATTTTCACATAGTTTAATACAAGTTGTGTTAGTTTAAACTTTATTTTATCTTTAAAACGATTGTGAAGAAACTTACATTAAGTCACTCTCGTTGCCACGATGTTGCGAGAAATAGTGGTCTAAGGTTGTGGGAGAAACTGTAAAACCTGGAGAACCCAGAGGAAAACCCACCCGTTCAGCTTGGTGACCACAAAACAAACTCACATATGTGCCCAGGCCGGGACTCTAACTAGAGTTGCCTTGGTGAGAAACGATTGCGCTTACCACTGCACTATAACCCTGGTAGTTGATATGGTGTCTAATTATTGAAAAACTGAACAAAAAATGGTTTCAATAGGGGACCTGGGGTCAGGCATTTTTTTACTGTAGAACTTTCCTTATGGATTTGTATACTAAAGCCTCAATTTGGTCTTACCCGACCCACAGTTTGAGGGTTGGGTTAGTGTTTTTATTGTGTTTTTTTTTTACTTCCTAACGTTCCCAATGCCTTAGTTCTGTAATAATAGACATGAAAAAAATATTTGACCACTAGAGAGGCTGAGAAAACTTTTGGGTTGTGGGTATTTTTATGACATAGGTCGGAGAAGACAAAACCAACTATTTATTAAGTGTGGTTTTATGGTTCATCATATATAAATGAGTGATTGAGGGTTTTTCAATATCTTTGTTATGGTTAAACTATTAAATTTATCATAGATTGTGTTTTTTGCATGTTATTAAAAATAAAATATAAAGATAAATATTGCAACATATGATTATATATATTTTTAACTTCATATATAAATGTTGTTTTTTTTACAAAATTAACACTTTTTCTTTCTGTTTTAATGAATAACTGGTATACATTTTCTCTTGATTATTTTCACAATTTGTTTTTATTTATGTAATATGAGTATATTTTTATTACCATTCCAAAACATTGTTCATTTCTTTTCTTTTTTTTAGTCATTCTAATTGGGTATAATATTTCTTTCTGTAGGTATATGTTATATAGGAATTATCAAAAGTTTTGAATATAATTTTATATTAGATCATTTTAAGCATGGTCTCTTAAAATGTATCTGAGAATTTAGCGAATGCTTTTAACAAGACAAAATGAATTTAATAAAACATAGTTGACGAAAAAGTCAAATTTCAATGTGAAACTTTTAATAATCTCATAATGCGATATAGCATGGTTTTGGCCATTGTGGCCTTCACGAGGATGTGTTTGATCAGATCTTATGTAATATAATGAATTAAACCATTCCAGAGGACTTTGGTGGCCATGGCAACAGCTTGCATGGCATTGGCGGGCGAGGGAACAAGCGTGCCCAGATGCGTTACTGCCTACGTGTGCTGCGGAGCGTTGTTGCCACGGGAGACGAACTGGCACTTCAGGACTTGGCCGACCAAGGTGCCATTAACCAGCTTATAAGTAAGTCAAGACCTGTGGGTTTAGTTTTTTTCATTTATCTTATATATGGTAGTGCATGCAAATTTATCATATATCTTAAATTAATCTTTTACATACTGATAATAAAGGAAGACTTTCAGATAGTTTTGCTGTTAGTTTAAATATTTTTAATTATTCTATGATTGTGAAAAAAGTTATATTGACCTTTGCTAAGTCATGCTTATTGGCATGATATTGCATGAAAGTGTGGTCTTGTGTTGTGGTGATGGATTGGCACGATATTGCATGAAAGTGTGGTCTTGTGTTGTGGTGATGGATTGGCACGATATTGCATGAAAGTGTGGTCTTGTGTTGTGGTGATGGATTGGCACGATATTGCATGAAAGTGTGGTCTTGTGTTGTGGTGATGGATTGGCACGATATTGCATGAAAGTGTGGTCTTGTGTTGTGGTGATGGATTGGCACGATATTGCATGAAAGTGTGGTCTTGTGTTGAGGTGATGGATTGGCACGATATTGCATGAAAGTGTGGTCTTGTGTTGTGGTGATGGATTGGCACGATATTGCATGAAAGTGTGGTCTTGTGTTGTGGTGATGGATTGGCACGATATTGCATGAAAGTGTGGTCTTGTGTTGTGGTGATGGATTGGCACGATATTGCATGAAAGTGTGGTCTTGTGTTGTGGTGATGGATTGGCACGATATTGCATGAAAGTGTGGTCTTGTGTTGTGGTGATGGATTGGTGATCACCAACAAAACTCTCATGTGCCCAGGTTGGGAATCAAATCCAGGTCACCTTGGTGAGAATTAAGTGTGCTTACCCTTGCACTAACTGGACACAGGGTAAGCCCAGCCAGAGACTCAAGTCACCTTGGTGAGAAACCAGTGTGCTAACCACTGCGCCAACTGGACACCAGTTTTGCATTTTGTTGATTGAGAGAAACAGACCAGATGTCACTAAGTCTTTACAATTTGTATATGTTTTATTGAAGTTTGAAGTGGATTAGAAGTATAGCATGGTGTCCACCTCTGAAGAGTTTGTAAGTTGATAATTAGTCTGAAATCATGATAATTTCAGCAATCCTGACTAACGCTATCACCAGCAACACAGACGATGATGCCATTGACGTTGAAATGCAGGCGGACATGATGCTTATCCTTTCATGTCTTTGTGACGGGGACATGCATAGAAAGGTATTAGCTTTAACACAGTCAACAGTATCAAACTTAGGCAAGAGTTAACTGTAAATAAGAATATGAAAGACATTTGAATAATCGATAAATATCATCTTTAAAGTTCAGAAATCAGTTTTTAATGACAGACTTGCACCCAGTGCGGTCTGAATGGTGTAGGGAAATGGATAATTGACTTATTCAAGAACAATTCTAAGAGTAAATTATGGAAAATCTTTGTCAAATATTGTACCTTTTTTGCTGATGCAGTATGAGTCTTTGCATAATATGGCATAAATAAGCACAGACTTATTTATTAAAAATATTCCAGCTTGTGAATAAAAGTATTTGAAAATTGTCTTGAATGATTTTATGCTATCAAAGTAACAGCAGCTTACACAGTCATGTAATTTACATTAAGGAGTTGTTCTGTGGGTTGAATGTTCATGTATGTGTCCATGACCTGAGAATGCAAACTACCAAACAGCATACATTGCCATAAAACGAAATAAAAGTAGTCCATACAAATTATTCTTATCCGTATTATCTCACTTTTTCCTCCCATTCAGGAATTGTTTGGGGAGTCCGGTGTCAATGTGTGCGTCCACTATTTAAGAACAAATCCCAAACTGCTGAACAGTGGACTAGGCCACCACAGGCTGCTACTAGCCGCAGTAGACTGTGTCTGGTAAGTTGTAATTGCTAAATCTTTGTACAGCCCTCGCTACATCAAATCCTGTTATCTCAATGTTCTGGTTATGTCAAACTTTTTTCAAATACGTTGGGTTTCGTTATACACTTTTTGTATTTTGGTTATATTGAATGTTTGTTATCTCGAAGTATTTTCAAAGGTCCAAAGACATCGACATAGCAAGTTTCGACTGTATTTTGTTTGTGGCTTGTCAAGCTTCACTCAACTGCATGTACACATTTAAAATTGTGCTTCAGTCGTGCGAGCTACATTCGATTCATCTTCTAAAAGTCTTTGAAATTTGAGCTGATAGTTAGAGTCTAATCAAGTAATAAATCATAAAAAGTTGTTGCGTTAAGATTGGAACAAAAAGTTAAACATAAATTAAAGGTAAAATTCAATTCTGGAATGGTCCAATAAATAGATGATTCTACAAAAAAGGGTCATATTAAACCATTGTTGTCCTTATCTGAAGCTCAGCTTATTGACACTTTTTTGACAATTTGGAGTTTTCTGTAGTGAGGGAGACGTTGTTCCATAAAAATATATATCGATTAATCTTGGCTTACCAACCATTTATTTCCAATAATTGCAGGTGTTCTATAGTTGGGTGTTACTCTACAGAAGATTATCTATTGGAGAAGGAGGGAATCTTCCTTCTGATTGACCTACTGGAGGTATGTTCAACTCATTTATACCTTCCTTCTAATTGACCTACTAGAGGTATGTTTAACTCAATTATACCTTCCTTCTGATTGACCTACTGGAGGTATGTTTAACTCATTTATACCTTCCTTCTGATTGACCTACTGGAGGTATGTTTAACTCAATTATACCTTCCTTCTGATTGACCTACTGGAGGTATGTTTAACTCAATTATACCTTCCTTCTGATTGACCTACTGGAGGTATGTTTAACTCAATTATACCTTCCTTCTAATTGACCTACTGTAATGCTTCATTCTACAGGCTTGTCCAAAGAACATGCACAACCTGATTCTTGGCTGCCTCCTGGATCTATGTGAGAATCCAAAGACCATTCATCATGTGCTGACGTGGCGAGGAAAAGAGAACTCTTCTGCAGCGCACCTTTTCTGTGAGACTTGGCGCGGTGAGGAAAGAGATCTTGGCGTTAAGAGGGACGGGAATGGAGCCATTGCAGGTAAGTGTAGTATTCAATCACTTTTTGGCGTAATGTGGCAATGCCTTTTTTATGAACTGCTGGGAATGGAGATATCTCTTTGTGAGGAAAGGAAATTGAGATATCTCTATGTGAAGGAAAAGGAATGGAGATATCTCTATGTGAAGGAAAAGGAATGGAGATATCTCTATGTGAAGGAAAGGATATGGAGATATCTGTATGTGAAGGATAGGGAATGGAGATATCTCTATGTAAAGGAAAAGGAATGGAGATATCTCTTTGTGAAGAAAAGGAAATGGAGATATCTCTATGTGAAGGAAAGAGATTGGAGATATCTCTTTGTAAAGAAAAGGATATGGAGATATCTCTTTGTGAAGGAAAGTAAATGAAGATATCTCTATGTGAAGGAAAGGGAATTGAGATATCTCTATGTAAAGGAAAAGGAATGGAGATATCTCTATGTGAATGAAAGGGAATGGAGATATGTAAGTGAAGGAAAGAGAATGGAGATATCGCAAGATATTGTTAATTTAGTATCAAAAGAAATTTTTGCGATAGTTCTGTGGTTGGGAAAGATTTCTCCTTGTAAAGAACCTAAATTTAGTGAAAAAATGAGATGGATAGCTCAAGCTCTTAAAACCCGGATAATTAAAAGATTTGGTATCAAAGCCATGGGATTTGATAAAATATTGATCTATCATAATTCATAATTCAATAACCTGCCTTTGAAAAAAAAATATACTCTTTTAATTTATTGATTTTCATGCACTGTATATGTCAAGACCTTACTGAGATTTCCACTAAAGACTTGTGACCCCTCTAATGGCCGAAACTACAAGAAATAACTTCTGGTCCTCTACATTTTAATTCTACTCTTTCATTTGTCCAAAATCACAAAATACACAATAATGATGAAAATCCCCCCCCCCCCCCCTCCTTCCTATCAGAAATTATTATTGGTATTAATCATTTTGATACTACAATTTCTGCCAATTTCTCAAACAGATCGGTTAAAAGCTATATATAGCTTATGTTTTAAATGTTACATGGAATCCGACAATAAACAGATATTGACTTGACTTGAAAGATATATTCCATTTCATCATTCTCATTCATCATAGGTTTGATAGAAATTAAATTGCACGCATAGCATCATTGCTCTGGTGTATGAGAATGTATTTCATGTGCACAAGCACCTGATTGCATCTTTTTAAGGCAATAAAATGACGGGATTCCTTTACAAATTTTATAAGTAATTTTATAAGTTGCTGAATCAACTTGACTTAACAATATATTTCTGATTTCAGATGTACACAAACCCCTAATGGGATCCCTACAAGACATCAAGGGAGTGATCCCGCTGCCTGCAAGCTGTCTGTCCCAAGCCATAGTTGACGTCTCAGAAAACATGAGGGCAAAAATATACTCCACCTTCTGCAAGATAGGTAATGTTGAAAATGTAGCTCTTATAAAATCTTTTAAGTTATTGCAACGACTGCCTTGTTGGACTCAGTTGCAAATTTCATGAAAGGGCTTTCATAAGTTGCTTACTATTTTCCAGTAACTTTTTTTAGCAATGCAGTAGAGTGACCGCCTTTCAGAGCGAGTGGTTGTGGGTTTAATCCCCAACTCAAGCACATAGCAATTTGTGCAGTCTGTTACATTTGCATAATGCCTAAATTCCTACAAAAATTTTTTTTTATTACTATATAAGTTTTATCATTTCTCTGCAGACATTGCATAGAATAATAGTGCATTAGAACATTAGTGTAGACCAACGATTATATTATATTTTGACATTATTTTAACAATTGTTTGATTTGCTTTTTAACAGGATTCACAGACCTGCCAGGACTTACTGTAGAAGACCACATCACCCTCACAGTCATTGAAAAGTACCTCGATTTCAAGGTAATGGCACTGACATTCTGGAATATTTTTTTTAATGCTTATGATAAATGCATACAAATTGTTTGCCATTTCTACCAGTTATCATTACCCGTTGTTACCTAATTTTGAGTCATGATATGGTATGAATTTATTAGTTTATGCTATTGGTTGCAATGGAAACATTTTTACAGGAATTGTCATAAATTGCAAGAAATGATATTTATTATACCAATCAAGCAAATCTAATTGGTTAGCACCTTATGCAAAATTGAGCAAAGCAAACAAATTTAGGTGTGAAATTGTTACCTGGGGCCGCAAAAATGACATCCAGCCCTCAAGAAATCTAGCCATCCACTTGAATTTTATATGAACATACAGTAAAACAAAATCGGTCCTTTTAATCCAGTTCGAGCCAATGAGGATATCGAGCCAATTGATATCAAACCAACAAGTTTTGACTGTAGATATTTTATACATAATCATATGTGACTAAAAATTAGTCCTAAAATAATATCAATGGGTTACAGATGGGCGAAGTTTGGACAGAGATTATCTCCGAACTCGAACAAGAGCAAGTTAGACCGACCACGCCCGATCTTGAAGCAGTCGAGGCGATATCCCGGGCGATTGAAAATCGTGCAGAAATCGTCGCTGGTACCCAGCAAGAGCTTCTGGAGGCACAGAATAGCCAGGATACTTTGAATGAACAGGAGTTTTATGCAGAGGTCAATGACTTTTTTCATTTCATGTTTTTTCAGGTTGTTTTTTTCAAAAATGCTGGAATTATAAAGGTTTAAAGAAAAAAAAACAGCATTGACACAGAATTTAATTGAAGATAAGTGTGTCAATCCTAGTACACTATCATTGAACCAGTGACAACACATAATATATACACATATGTGTAGTAAGGCCCTTAACTCTGCTTTTAATAATTGCTGAGTTCTGCTCCTTTATTATTAAACAGAGGACAGTTTGACATCCATATGCAGTCTTGTTGTTTTGTATTTACATTCGCACTTGATTTTCTGTACGATAAAATTTGCATTCATTTTGCATATACCCATCGACCTTTCATGTCCTCTGTGGGCAGAATTACATTGGCAGACCTTCATAAACTCAAAATCAGCAGCAGTGATTATAAGCTTCATTATCCTGATACTTTTTTGCGTTGTTGTTTTTGGCAATTGGCAACATGACTGGCATTAATAAATGCACATGATAAATGAAGATAATGTAATAAGTTAATAACTATATACTATGTATTAGCTGTTCATTTTCTTAACTGATTTGTTTTTCCTCAGATTCGTGAGAATTACAGACAGAAGGAGAAACAGCTTAACGACTTCTCAGAGTATGTTTCAAGGACGTCCAACTATCAACTTCTGAAGGTTTGTACTGAGCTTTGTATTTACACCTAGTAAGAATATAATCAGTAACGGGGTTTGTATTTACATCTAGTAAGAATATAATCAGTAACGCTGTTAGTAGGTGAGCCGATATGGGACATTTTATCATATATGGGACAAAGGAAACCCGAATCTTAAGTCTTACAAGACAAGTGGTAACTCATGCATTGTATACCAGTATACAGATGTTTGCAATAATATACAATTATTTTAATTTCTTTATTTTAATTACAGGCTGCCAAAGAAAGGCAGGAGTACTCAATTGAAGCATCGAGAATTCCAAAAGAGTACAAGAAAACGTAAGTGAATTTTCTGTCATGTCTGTGTATGTATTTAATGAGCTGTAAAAGTATGTCCATTTCGTAATGCAATAGAGAAAGAATATCATTTCGATTTATTTATACATGTAATCCTGTGTCATCTACTAGGACCTTGTTGTATTGCCACAAGGATCAAAGCCAAGACATTTAACAAGGAACATTTTTAATCGAATATTATCAAAGATGCTTTGATAAGTATATACTAAGTCCGTATGTGGTTTAAGGGCCAGCCACAATCCAAAAGTGGGTGGGTAAGGTCAAAAACTAAAATGTTTAAAAGGTTCATGTTTTATTTAGTACAACACTGGCACTGGATTTTCAAACTCATTTTTTTTTTTTTTTAAATTAAAAAAATCTAATAATTCCAAAAAAAAATGAAAAATATTTTTTTCATAAATATGAACTTTGTACTGTCTATATATACTATATGAGAATATAAACAGTACAAAGTGCATATTTATGAACATAATGTTTTTTAATAATTTTCCACATTTTTTTCATCGTAATTTTTAGTTTAGAATTATTACATGTAGCTGTTTTTATTAAAACAACAAAAAACTGAGTTTGAAAATCTTGTTCCTCAAGTACCTCTAACCTTTGTTCAATCATCTGTTATTTAAACTTTATAACTTCTGTGGTAATGCCTATATTTTGAAAGGGTTATTCAAAATTCATTTTTTTTTTCCAGAGAGTTTTTCCATCCAATCGATTTACCACAGCTGCAGACAACTGTAAGTGTTTATTAATTCACCATAATTGTGATTGCTAATTAAGAGTAATAATGTGACAATTAACCAAGTTACGTTGAAATTTATTTGAATATAAGAGTAAATATTCAGTTATGTCATGAGTGTCTTAATAATTTTATTTTGTAGAAACATGTACATATTAGTTGCCAAATCAAATGTTTATATACAAAATAATATTTCTTTTTTATATCATGAGTTCTATTGACCTAGGCATCTGAAGAAATGTATTCCTATTATGGAGAGGGTTATATTTTCAATAAAAAAAATGCTTTTGGTTGGGGCCAAATATTATACTGTGGACGAGACAACTTCTTAATACTTTGAAATCATATACGTCGTTTTAATTCACATGCATGTTCTTGTGTACTGCTTGTACGATTTATACGAAGTTTTGCGAAAATAATATGTATAGAGTCCACAGTCAGTTATTGGATAAAAATGTTAATACATGCGTACTGAATAAAGATTTAATATAGTCTGTTAGATAGATTCTTGGAAGACCAAAACACATCCTAAGTATGACTACAGCAGCTGTGGTTTGATTGAGACTTTTTATGTCAGTGGGGTAATTTAATGTCATGACCAACTTCTTTACCAAGTTTGAGGATGGAAGGTTCAAGCGTACTCTTTTAATTAATCAGACATGGATTTTGTGTTCAAGGTCACTGTTGCCTTAAATTTTGATCTGCTGACCTTAAAATCAATATGGTAATTTATTAATCATGATCAACCTCCCTACCAAGTATGAGGACTTTATGACCAAGCATTATGTAGTTATTAATAATACAACCTTTATGTGTAAAAGATCACCACGACAACTGACCTCAAGATCAATAGGGGTCATAACAGACCTCCCTACAAAGTTTGAGGACTGTATGTCCAAGCTTACTCTTGTTATCAGTTGGACAAGCTTTTTTTGTTCAAGGTCTTTGGGACTGTGACCTTTGACCTCAAAATCAAAAGCACTCATCTTCTGGTCATGACCAATCTCCCAACCAAGTTTGAGAACCATAGGACAAAGCACATTCTAGTTATCAATCAGATAAGCTTTTGTGTTTAAGGTCATCATGACCATGACCTTTGACCTACTAGCCTCAAAATCAGTAGGGGTCATTTGCATGTCATGACCAGCTTTCAGACAATGTTTGAGGACCTTAAATCCAGGCCTTCTCTAGGATCAGTATACTGACCGACGGACAGACCATGTGCAAAGCAATAAACCACTGCTACTTTGAAGGGGGAGTAATAAAACTTCCATTGCTCCTTAAAAGTATTCTAACAACGTTCACCTTTTTCAGACATTTGCCAGTAAGAAGGTGGTCGTGGACAGCACGCCACACAACCTGACTGGTGGGCCACTGGCTACATACAACCCGGAAACAGGACACACTCGTGAGAGGAGAGTCCTTCAGCAAAAAGCGTTAGTGAAAAATAATACATATTGTATGTTTCATCCTATTTTATTATTTCTTACGGGCTTTGCTTTCAAGCCTCTAAACACTGTTAAGTGTGTCTTGTATTTTGGTAACACGCATGCTGACAGTTAAACATGTTTACAAATAATTATTGCATGAAAATACAATTTACATTAAGTATAATAAAGGTAAATAATAATAACAATCTTTCACTTTAGGAAATGAAACCTATTAGATATGAAAAAAAGTAACAGATAGTTTATTAAAGCTTGTACCAGGAAAGCGTCTTTGTAGCCACATATATAAACACAAACAATGGGTCGATTGTTCAGAACTAAGTTGAAGTTAACAATGTAATTAACGACATCCTTGTTCACTTTTAAATAAGAAAAAGTTGACGACATGCTCATATATGAAAACAACACAAGTTCAGCTGAAACAGTTGTCTAAAATCTTGTTAGGAATTCTGCTGATCAAAAGTTTAGCTGTGAAACTTTCAGAGCAGTATTTTAAGATTTAAAAGTTTGCAACAATGACGTTAACAACGCTTTAATTTTAACAATGTTTTAAACAGTCAACTCTATGTAAATGAGAAGGTTATTCAAAAATATAAAATAATAGTAGCTGGTTATAAGTAATATGAACATGTAAGTCTGGGTATGAAGAGAAACAACGTTAACTTTTAGCATTCAAAATATTCAGGCCTTTAAACACAAAGTTTCTTGAACAAACAAAGATTATTTTATTTATTCTTGTCTATTTTTGGAGGTCAATATAACTCTTATGACATGAACACAGATGGATTAGTAAACTTACATTGTTTAACATAACATAGTGGGTTTTTTCAAATAAGATCAAAACTCATGTACAATTCAATAAATCATTTAATTGTTATAATTCTAAGCATGCAATCATCATAAAATCTCATGCCATAATGAAATCTCTTTTAAATGATTTTGTTATAATCTCATGTCTGACGCATATAGTACAATAATAATAAGATTGTATTGGTGATGTTAGACAACTTACTTTTATAGAGTAACATTGTTTTCTTTAGAGCATTATTTAAATAATAATTGTGTGCCTTTTCCTAAGCATGTATGTGTATATTACATTGTAAATATTTGTAAATATTGTGTTTGTCCTCATTGGCCGTATGGCTTTTTGGATATGAAATAAACCTTCCTCTATATATTTTTTATATTAATATTATATGAGAACATTTTTTTTTTACTTATATTGTAAACATTATAGTAAAATATGTCATTTTCTCTTTCCAGAATGACGATGTGAGAGGATGAGGAAGTCGACTAATATATGACGTCATTTCAGCTGGATTTAAAATTAGATATCTCTGAACACTGCATCGACGTAAATAATTTATTTGCGTTCCATTAACTCTTCGAATAAACTTTTATGATTTTTTGGCATTCATTGAGTGTTAGTCGGCCGTAAAATTGTGAAAAAACAATTTGTGTAGTATAGTTTTAATTCTGTGATAAATTATTCTGTTTTTTCTTTGGATATTGTGTTGTTTTTTCTTTCATTAATATCGCCACTTTTTTAATGAGTGTACTTTTTAAAAATAGTTTGAAATGAAATGGAATTATCTTTAAAACTTTTTTTAATCGAATATGCAGTGAAATCAATATGAGGTGCATTTAAGTTGATAACTATCTTCGAGACAACAGCAAGGCACATTTTCTTAAAGTAAATATACTCATTAACAATAATTACATGTAATAAAAAAACTGAAATGTATGTTAGGCGATATGTACTTTCGATATGAAATAAATCAAATATGTTAACATGTGTTTTTGAATTTCATTTATTCCCAGTTTTTATATCAGAACAGAACAGAACAGAATGTTATTAGACGTATACCATCACAGTATATAGTCAAATAATATCAAACACATTTACCAAAAATTTAATATGAATTCAACAAGTAACAGTCATAATACAGAACCGATGTAGGTTGAATACAAATGGAAATAAAAAAGTTGTCATAAGCAAATGCAAATAATTGCACATACATACATAATGTGAGGATGAGCATATACTAATTTTTATAATCATAAGTAAGAGAAATTCTATATTTTCCAGATTCTTTGATAAATATTGACAATTTAAATATTGTATTTTTATTTTCAGATTTTAACAATTAAACTTATACATGCTTGGCCTAATGTATATTCTAATTTATGATTTGTGTCCAAATTTAAATGCTAATTCAATAAGGGAATGCAGCCAATTGAATTAAACTGGTTAACTATTTGGTTTGGTTAAAGATAGCAAAAACTTTCATTGATTGGCCAGTATGTGTCCAATAATAGTTACAACCAATCAAACTAAGTAATTTTGCTAACTGGCAAAATTAACTTGGGCTATTTGTTATATTTTGTTTGGTTCGCACATGCAATCAATTTGATTGGCCAACAGTCATTATTGGATGAATATTGACCTATCAATGAACATTTCAACTAACTTTAACCAAAGCAAAAAATAAAATGGTTTTGTACAATCACTGATGCTGTTGACAACATTTTAACATAAACATCCAAGTTTTATATAATCGGCTGCTGGATGCCAACTATCCACATAAACGTTTGCGTTACGTTTCCCTCAACATTTTCCAATCACGATATCTTGTTTGTTTGTCGTTTTTGTCCTGATGGGTTTTGTATCTTCTTTGTTTGGCATTGATCCTTGTGCCTTTAAACAAAACTTGGTTAAGTTTACGGCTACTGGGCATGACCCTGTAGTTTTCAGTGTTTTATCAACTGAAATATTCATTACCATCTCCGCTTACGTTGAATTTACCATGTCTGAATGAAACACATATTTCATGGCTAGAGAATGTGCCATTTATTCAACCGTGTATTAAAATAAAATTTGAAATATAAACTGTCACGGAACGAAATTATATATTGTTATGAGTCCTTACTGAAATGTGCATCATCATCATCAG
The DNA here is from genome assembly GCF_026914265.1 of Mya arenaria. Lineage (NCBI taxonomy): Eukaryota > Metazoa > Mollusca > Bivalvia > Myida > Myidae > Mya > Mya arenaria. The sequence goes on from NC_069122.1 coordinate 19,553,307, forward strand.
CAGCAGCACCACCACTACCACCACAACCACAACCACCACCACCATCATCAACATTATCATCATCATCATCAATGATCTTCGTTATCATCATTGTCATCTTCGTAATCATCATTATCATCTTCGTTTTCATCATTCTCATCTTCGTTATCATCATTATCATCTTCATTATCATCTTCGTTTTCATCATCATCATCATCATCATCATCATCATCATCATCATCATCATCACTACGTTCGTCATTATCATAATTATCATTTTCGTTATCATCATCATCTTTGTCATATTCATCATCATCTTCGTTATCATAAGTATCATCTTCTTCATCAACATTATCATCTTTTTCACCATCATTATCATTTTCATCATCATCATCATCATCATCATCATCATCATCATCATCATCAACATCATCATCATCATCATCATCATCATCATCATCATTATCATCCTCGTTAACCAAATCTTATATAGGAAATAAAAAGATAGCCTTCAAATGTTGCAAAATACTTTATTTACGTACGATTTCAGTCGAAATAATGAGCATATTTACAAAATGTAATAACTTATTGTATGATGTACTTTCGGTCATTTATTTTACATATGTGTAACCAGCAAGCAAATACCATTGAAATAATTCCAACATAATATCAGGTCACACGGCATCAAATGTTTACATTAAGGTTGATGGAACTGTCAGAGACTAGCCTATTTATAGGTTGAATTCCTTAATAACGTTGTTTTCATTTATCAAATACCGTCCCACAACAATGTACTCATTCAGATAACCAGAGACATTTCAAACTTCCAGATCCTTCTGAAACAATGACGTACAAGAATGTTGTCTTTTCAATGCATGTTATTGACTTCGCTTCATCGTTTCGTAGTCGGTCGTCGCCGGTCTTAAATAAGTCAGATATTATGTAACGACCCTCTTTGTCAATTTGCAAAACTGTGGCGGAGGAGCAGACAAAAACCTGGCCGCACTTGGTCGTAAAAATCCCACTAGGTTTTCTGATATTTTCTAAAACAGATATCATATTGCCTTCTAAATCCATCGTAATTAATTTGCAGCGTTTGTAATCGGACACGTAGAGTATTTTACCATCTTCGCTTACACCGATACTAGTAATGTTCCTTACAGCCTCGTTTCGGATCGTTTCAAATATCGACCCCCTAATGGCGTATCGATATATGCAACGCTTTGAGCAAATATAAAGAAATCCATCCTTATGGCAAATAGCATGGCACACGTCTTGCAACTCAACCACCTTGCCAGGAATAAGCTCATCATCTTTGACATACAGAAAATGGACTTCGTTCCTCTTCTTTGAATCGCTTACAACAACCGCAACCTCGATTTTACTAATAGTGCAAATATCCCTCGGCCAGTTTGGTAGACTAAGGCAATGCTTGGCTCTACGGTATTGGTCCGGCTTGCCAACTACCAAGGCCAAGGACTTTAATGTATCTATGAGGACAAATGTTTCGTCTGGCATGAAGGTCACTGGACTGAATCCGGTGATGCTGAAATTTACGTAGCCATCAAATACTTTGTTGTAGATGGTATAAATCGGGCCCTGGTGTTGTCGATCAGGTTTGTTTGTTTTTGCTTTCATTCGGGCAATTGCAATTTTGACGGGGTCGTTCGTCGCAAAATATTTGATGTTTCTGCAAGCTCTGAAATACAATTATAATTTATGAAATAAAGAACTATTTTTAAAGATAAGTAATTAAATGCGCCAACCATTACTTTCTTAATATAACATGTTGAATGTTAACGATGACCTCATCGAAACAAAATTTATACATTACAATAACCAATAATTTAACATGGCCCTTTCAGGTTTTTTAACTGTTTGAATTCGAAGCATCCTCAATATTTGCAATACAGTCGAACCCCGTTGTCTCGAACTCTAAGGGGCTGGTGAAAATACCACGAGCCACAGGAAATTCGAACCAAGTGGGAATTCTTACCGTCAGTATAAAGAAATGGGACTTTAACATTCAGTTCGAGCCAACGAGGAAATCGAGCCAAACAAGTTCGAGCCAACGAAGTTTGACTGTACTTGCGAATAGCAAAAATGTTATGAAACCATCTTTACCTACCCGTGGTCTGTATGAATGCAATCCAGACAAGCCACAACCTCATGGTCAGCACAGAGCCACTCCATTGCCTTTCCTAGGTGTTTAGAACATATCCTAGCCACCTCTTCGCCATCATGCAAATCTCTTCTCCCAAACACGAGCCGACCCTTTCTGGTCATATAAGACCTTCCACATTCGTTACAAGCATGCTCTTTTCCTTGTTCCATTATCTCAGAGTTGAAGCCAACGACTTTGTGACGCCTCTGGATTTTTTCATGAGATTTTGCACACTCGCGGCAAAATTCTTCTTGGCATGTTCTACAGTAGTAAACTGACGCATCAACGTTTTCCTCTCTCGAGCACAGAACACCCATTCTCTAAAACAGTTAGATCAAATCCTTACTAATTATATATTTTATTGAATTCGATTTCTGTATTATTTAAAACAATGCCACAATGGATATGTAGGTCATTTAAACAGTTTGGATTAAATTTCACTAATCAACTATGGTATTGTTTAAAAGTAATATCATGTAACATGTACCTATGTGTTAAAGTGACACTCTTATTCAAAATCATACACACACATGTATAAAAAACATAAGATTTGAGTGACAAACCTTAAACTTCTTACCAAATAATGCATTTATGAAAAATATTAATTACTGATAACAAGATTGTAACCGTGTATTTAATAGCTGAAAACGCAAAAAAATGCACTCTTACTCCCAAATAAGATTTACCACAAATAATACAAATGTTTCAATATACCAAAAAGGATGAATAAATGTCGAAAACCGGCAATGGTTTTTATGAAGAATACCGAGTTTAATTTGAAATAAAGGTGCAGAAAACACGGTATATCTACCTTATGGAAAAAACAGTAGATCACAGTTAATCTTTTAGCACTCACCAATCATTTAATGTTTTAAGGTGTTCAGCTATTAAATACATGGTTACAATCATGTTATCAGTAATAAATATTTTCCATAAAATTAATGCATTATTTAGTAATGCACCATTCATTTACGACCACGACCCCCAGGTCCGGAGAAAAGCGGGGAATTTTGGTTCAGCCAAGCCCGGGTAAAATCTCCGCCCTGTGGGAACGAACTGCTAGTAAAATCCCCGCCAAATGCCCCTGCACCCCAGGGACCCTAGGTAAGGACCATTCCCCCCTATTTTTGGTACGAAGACAAAACCACAGCATTCACCCGGCACTGCAGGGCAACCAGGAAGGTAAAAACATGGCCCATTTCCACGGCTATCCCATGCTATCCCCGGTATACCTTCGGACCTGGTGAGGGCGTGGTTACAATTGACTGGTGCACAAGTAGTTAAAGGTTTATCACTCAAAATTAATGTTTGTTATACATGTGTATACATGTACTGACTTGGAATGAGAGTGTCACTTTAAGTCTTTCCTCGGCAAATAGTTATGATTGCCTAGATAATTATGATGTTAGAAAAAAAACATTTATAAAATCTTATGTTACACCGAGTGATGTTTCTCATTTTATCAACACAGTTGAAAAGCAGTTAGCACTTAATGATATAGAGCGTTTATTCTCTTCCGGAGATTTTTGATAATTGGCATAATGTTGTTTATTCACTCTTTAAAAATGTTTCATCCTGGCTTGACATAATTATTATTCTAGTATGTTATTCTTTTCGAAATTTGATAGCATTTAAAACTCAATGTATAATGCATTTTGAACAACTTTAAACTCAATGTATACTTTTGTATTTCTAAAACTTTCTCTGCTACATATAGATATTATGAAGAATTTTAATTGAAGTTCAACTCATTTTGTGTTTTAAAAAAATGTTTTAGTTCTATGTATTTTGGACAAACATAAAGAAAAGATATTCTGTTTCAATTAATTGTGGGAGCAGTAAAATGCACATGATATATTGTGTGAGGATTTCCTCAGGGAGGTAAGGGAGGTTTATTTCCAAGAGATTGAACAGCTAAATGAACAGTCATGCATTTTTTTATTTATTTCCATGTTAATATTTTATGGATGATTTTATTATCATGTGTTTCAAGAATGTAAATTTTGTGTTCGTTATATTTTTTTCTTAATATATTCTTGATTTTTAAAGTAATTTACAGAATCTATTGCTTATTGTTGTACTAATAATCAAAGAAAAATGAGATATTAAGGAGTTGAAAAGTCTTTGTTTTAAGGGGGGTTAAAAAGTCTTTGTTTTAAGGGGTTGAAATGACAAAGGGGTTGAAAAGTCTTTGTTTTCACAAATGACAAAGGGGTTGAAAAGTCTTGGGGTTGAAAAATCTGACAGCCGTCACATTGACCGGATACAGTTATACATTTAAAAATATATATATTTTTTTATATTTTTTATGTATATTTTTATTTTTTGGTCGAGATGGTGAATATTTGTCATTTAAAAGAATATTATACAATTTTTCATGAAAGAAAACTATTTCTTTTTTATTTAGTAACATATACTAATTTTCTTTCATGAAAAATAGTGGAATGATTTTAAAAATAAAAAAGAAATGAACAAATATATATTACTTTATCCAGGCCATGTGAAGAGCACCTGTGGGGTGGTGGATCGTTGGTCTAGTGGTAACACACTTGACTGTCAATCCAGTAGTCGCAGGTTCAACTCCCTGCGCAATGATAATACATACTTGTCATCCTCCAGGAGGGACATTAAATGGTGGTCCCCTGTGACGGTGCTATACATTGGTGCACATTAAAGAATCAGGGTAGTTCTAACCAGGATAACATTTTGTCTTTGCACTCAATCAAAGCACCTCAGCCAGTATGAAACAGAATTGAGGATTGGCGGAGACGGCCGATTGTTACGATTGACTGTGCACTATGGTCCAAAGAAACTGAAATGACTAACAATGCTATTTTAGTTATTGTTGAATGGGGTTTGCGAGTACATGTATTTATAACTATAATACTTAAACACCACTTAAGCTCTGTTATTTTTACTGCCCAGATAGCTGATTGGTAGTGTTCGCTTTGGGTGTGGAAGGTCAGGGGTTCAAACCCTGGCCATGTAGAACCGCAAGAGGTCAAAATATGGTACCAGTAGCTACCTTGCCTAGCGCTCTGCATTTTAGTTCGACCCAGGAAAGTTTTATCATGTGTATTGGTGCTTTACAACGAGCATGTTAAAGAACCAAGATGTCTCTTTGCAAAGAATGAGGATAATGCACCCTGATCTCTTGTATCTCACTCTGTTTCTTCTCGTCTTCCAATGTCTGTATTTGACTACAAATAGTTGTCACTTCTATTTCATGTAACATATGGCATTTAAAAACCATTTAAGTCGTTATAGCATCAAAGTAGGGTCAAGCCATAATGCAGCCAGCGGGTGCAGACAGACCTCAAAACTGACCTTGATAAACTAACATAAACAATGCTGTGTTTTTTTAAGAGTTGTCATCTAAAAAATTGTCCCAAAAACAGTTGCTGTCACTTCTCATATCAGTTTGAATTTGTGTAACACCTCTTTTTTAGTGTATTCTGTATTAGTGTATTGCGTTTTTTGTGTATTCTGATATTAAAATGGCATGTTATCTTGAGTACACAACATATGTGCTGGGTAATTATGGATGGATGGAGGCGAGAACGAAGATGCGAACATACAAAGGCCAAGATCATCATACACTAATCATATAACCTGGGATTTCCGAAACATGATTAAAAAGAACGAAAAAGAGTTTTTGTAAACTACTCTAGTCCAAGATAACCCTGCCAACAACATGTATCATTTCACCTTACACGATAGAGTCCAGATTTGGCCAAATGTTTTGGACATGGAAACCTTGCTGATGGAAGGCACGATAATGGCATAGTCTTTATGACAAATAATGCAAAGTTTGTAATATGTGGCGAATTTTAGAGATAATAATCCAAGAAAACGTGTTTTTTTCATTTCTTTATATATTTTGTAGTTAAATATATTATATCATAGACAAAATAACATAATCTAAAGTGGTGACAATTTTCCAGAAATATCATGATAATAATTTCATTGATATAAACAATGTTACCATTGCAATACTTTAATGGAATTAAAAATGTTACCATGGCAACGACAATAAAATACAATACAATATGCAACACATTAGGGATCAAACTAGAGGTCTTAAAAAACTACTCAACAAAAATAAAGGCATTAAAAAAATTCTTGAATTACAGACATGATCGCCCCAATTTCTCGAAACTTCTTAAGTCCCTTACAACAAGACTAAGCTGAGCTCACTATTTTTTGTTTTTCAATAATTTGCATTATATTTACTTCTTTTGAGTATCGTTATACTTTAAATAGGAATTGTCAATAACAATAAATTATTTTTTATGTATCAAAATCCAATTAAAGTATGCATTTTGGCTAACTGAAATAAGCTACTTAAGTCTTTTATGCTTTAGAAACTTTTAGGACATTGGGACTAGCTAGGCTTTAAAAACTACTCAGATTTCTCAAGTATAGCCACTAAAATCTACTCAAAAGACAAAAGTAATGGCATTTAAAAAACACTCAAATTACAAAAGTATAGGCAGCCATTTCAGAAATACTTTCTAAAAGGTAAGAGCATGTGTAATAATACTTATATTGTTATGGTTATGTCTTAACACAACTATACACAAACACTTTTGTTGCTTTAAGCATAAGACTTGCGGTCAATTTATTTTTCTCTAGAAGACTTTAAAAAAATTACAAATATACATATTTACAGAATATTGTTACCATACAACCTCGTTTCCGCAAAACACCCTACGCTCGGGTCGGAATGAACCTATCTTACACTCTCGGCCATGGAAGATACTTATAATGTTTTGTTTTCTTTAGGCAGCACACGTTTTGGCTGCATTGAGGCTTGTACCCGCCTTGTGCCACCACGACTTCTGTATTTAAATGTTATAAGTAACATGAGTTAAAAGTGACCAGTTGCATCAAGATATCGGCAGAGTTCGTACCCATTAATTCTATAACGTGTGCTGCTATAATGGGGACATAATTATTGACAAACTTTGAAAATGCAATAAGTGTTTATTAAGCTTATAAACAAATTGTGCATGTAATCATCGCTTTGAACATAACAATGTTCTGTTTCGTATTTATTATAGTAATTCTAATATTATCAACTTGAATATACACTCTATTTTTTATGTCAGTTCAAAGGTTTGACCAATAGCATATCAAAAAAAATACCAACATATTCGTGCTTTAAACTATCCAATATTTAGAATAAGGAAACTGACTCGTCGATCTTTAGGCTCCTAGCGATTAATCCATAATGCATTGCGTTGTTAACATGTAAGTTTTCCTACTACAAATAAGCTACTAGTTATGTTTCCAGTAGTCATAAAGTCATTTAATTTGCGATACAACATGTCCATAGGTTTTTTTACCAAGTAAAATGGATTTAAGTACAGTCAAATGCAAACAATTTTGTTCTGGTTACAGAACACAAATTTAAATCGTCCTCGTTGAAATATGGTTAGTTCTAGTGCTCGCCGTATATTGGACTAGCGGACCCCATTTTCGATTTTTGTCCTTTTCCTTTCCTATTGAAACAAAAGTGTTGATTATTATTAGTAAACTGGAGTACAGCTTGTGAAAACGAGAGATTTTTGATATGCAGACAGCAAACAAACATCAGTAAAATAGTGTGATGCTAATGCCTTTAATAGGGAAAGTGATACTTAAATGCATGTGGTTCTTTACTTGTGTTTATATTTATGTTTCTATTAAAACATATATTCACAATATATTGAGATAATAAAATTATGCGTACATGAGGTAGAAAACAATGAATACAATAACCAAAACGGCCCCGATAGTTCCAAGCGTACATGAGGTAGAAAACAATGAATACAATAACCAAAACGGCCCCGATAGGTCCAAGCGTACATGAGGTAGAAAACAATGAATACAATAACCAAAACGGCCCCGATAGGTCCAAGCGTACATGAGGTAGAAAACAATGAGTACGATAACCAAAACGGCCCCGATAGGTCCAAGCGTACATGAGGTAGAAAACAATGAGTACGATAACCAAAACGGCCCCGATAGGTCCAAGCGTACATGAGGTAGAAAACAATGAGTACGATAACCAAAACGGCCCCGATAGGTCCAAGCGTACATGAGGTAGAAAACAATGAGTACGATAACCAAAACGGCCCCGATAGGTCCAAGCGTACATGAGGTAGAAAACAATGAATACGATAACCAAAACGGCCCCGATAGGTCCAAGCGTACATGAGGTATAAAACAATGAATACAATTACCAAAACGGCCCCGATAGGTCCAAGCGTACATGAGGTATAAAACAATGAATACAATTATCAAAACGGCCCCGATAGGTCCAAGCGTACATGAGGTAGAAAACAATGAGTACGATAACCAAAACGGCCCCGATAGGTCCAAGCGTACATGAGGTAGAAAACAATGAATACAATAACCAAAACGGCCCCGATAGGTCCAAGCGTACATGAGGTAGAAAACAATGAGTACGATAACCAAAACGGCCCCGATAGGTCCAAGCGTACATGAGGTAGAAAACAATGAATACGATAACCAAAACGGCCCCGATAGGTCCAAGCGTACATGAGGTATAAAACAATGAATACAATAACCAAAACGGCCCCGATAGGTCCAAGCGTACATGAGGTAGAAAACAATGAGTACGATAACCAAAACGGCCCCGATAGGTCCAAGCGTACATGAGGTAGAAAACAATGAATACAATTACCAAAACGGCCCCGATAGGTTCAAGCGTTGCGCCAATGATCCATAGCTTTGATTCCTGAGGTTCTGGTATTGGGTTGCATTCTAAAGTAAAAACGATTGATTTATAAAAAGCAATGCTTGAACCTTGTAAATGTGGTAAATGCTTTTCATTAATGTTACTAATGGTTTTTCTAATACTTCGGGAAAAATTCCCCATACACTTGCTGTAAATAAACATTTACAAACGCGTATTGCTCATGAAGTTGCAACAGAGTGTGCACAAGTTGTTGTTCTTTTCATTAATAATTTACATTATCCCTGATGACTGGCGTTTTAGCGAGGAAATATTACTTGCCAAAGGGCTTAAGCCGGATCGGACGATATTTATCAGGTGCTGTACAATTCATAACAGCTCAGTTATCAATGCTTTTTTTAAATTAAATTCTGTTCATGTACATCTAGTACACTTAAAGTAAGGGTATCATTTGTCAAACTTACCACCGTTTTCAAGCCACGTGTATCTTGTGTTATCTTCATGTTGGCAGCTGTAGCAACCAAGAGAATTACCTTCGCTATAACAACGACCGTTATTGAGACAGAAACCACTCTGTAACACATTTCACTACATTAGCGTATGCATAAAATGAGTTGGTAAATCAAAACTATGAGTATTGAAATGCAATATAATTGTGGAAACAGTAGCAAGCATGAACACAACACAGGATAACGTGTATACCTGGGTTTCACAAGTAACTTTTCCCTCTGCCTTCGTGCAGTTAACACACGTGGAGTCAAAGATGATAAGAGATCTTCATCGCTGAAATCCTTGCCATTGTTGCTAACTGAAACCTTAAATCCTCGGGACAGAAGACCGTCATTAGGATTTGGAGTAGATCGTTTCTGCCGGTTTGTTATAGAAAAAATGCAAAATACTTGAAGAAAGGAGTCCATAATAGCTGGAATTTGAACGGATTGGTCAATTGTCTGCACATGACTAAAGTCAATCTGAAAATAATAAAACGTATACCATTCTAATACCATGTATGTTAATATTTTAGTAACTCTACAATGTATATTGAAAGACGAAATTATTGAGCATTTAAAGAAATCTGCAACTCTTTATCGAACAAATCGGAATATTAATTGTATTGTTGTCAATAGTTATATATTCGCTGTTCTATTGATTTCATTGATTTAAAATGAAACGCAAATATTAAGATTTCATGACTTTACTGTAAAGGACTTGGCAAAAGTAAATGACAATGGAGTGGGCAAATTTTATTTTAAATTAGATTCATTTAATGTGCTTATTGTTATAAAACAACAACCTTAAATGGTTTAAGTCTGCATGACAGTGTTGGAGTCTCCACAAACGTTTTAGCTATTACTGCAGTTCTGGCGCATTCTCTTTCCATTAGGTCACACCGTCCAAAGTCAGGAATTCCAATCATTTGTGGGGCTTTTTTTATATCAACCGCACAATCGTCGTTGAAAAAGCCCCTTTCACAGACACGTGTGCCTTTAGAAACAAATAAGTATTTTACATATACATAAACACACACGTAAAAGCATATAACGACAGCAATTTATAATGGTAATTTTAATTCTACCTAACGCATGTTTTAATTTGTTTGATTTTCGCTTTACTTTCGATTCATATGCCTATACGGTGTTGCGTGCATGTTTCGTTTTTCATATCATAAGTGAAATTATTTAATTTCTAGACCAAACTATCACCCCGAACGACAACATAATTCGATGCAGAGGCGCTTTATATCATAAACAGAAAGTTATCCCTATTCAAATAAACTCATTCGTATAAGCATATTCTACAAGTCCTCAGAACATATACACAATATTGTTAGAAAACAATCATGACTTCTTGAATTGCAGTTTCATCAAGTAAACGCTACTTTATTAAAACTTTTCATTATATATTTTTTGATATCAGCTCTACCGCATACACTGCTGAGATATTATTTAAGGAATGAATAACGGGGTTGATGTCATTATCGGAGTATGAACGCAGTTGGGCTGATTAAAGGGTGTGGAGTCCGAAAGACTCCACGCGTACTTTGACCAGCCCATTTGCGTTTAAATCTCCGATAATGACATTAATCCCACAAATCATTACTTATGTACGCCAATAGTTCATTTTTACATTAAAAAATTGTTAACGAAAACTCCATTTTTTTAAACTTACGGTAATCCTTTCTCACCCATTCTGTAAACAGAACGATCCGACCGCAACCGGACAAAATTTATCAAATGACGTCACAATAACGCGGGAAAAGAACAACTTGAAACTACTTTTATCGTAAAATTGAAAAGCTAATGGCAACGACACATTAAACATATCATAAATTAACACTTTCTAAAATGTTGATATATATCACGGGACCTTCCGACACAATCTCCATGAATATTGTTATGCGGTAATTCGCGATACGATCATATACGAATAAGTTGCGTTTATGCATGATAACCGCATTTGCCCAAAGGAAGTTCATATAAGGAATGTAAGTTGAGGTGTTAATATTGTATTATAATAAGCGACCAGTTAAAACGTTTTTCTTATAATGGACGAATAATACTTTAATTTAAAAGAATTATTTTCAACGCAATTGTTATCGTACTTTAGAATGAAAAATGAGAATAAGTAATAGAGTTACTACAACGAATAAATGTCTCACCATTGTCACATTTCCCGTTTCCACTACAATCATTCGGACACGAAACACTTATGATGTTTACGAGAAGATCAGAGGTAAAAATAGAAAAATCAATTGGTACTGTTGTTGTTGGTGCCAAAGTCGATGCAGTTGTAAGTGTTTCATTTGCATTTGGATCCGTTGTATTATCAACTGTAGGATGAGAAATACTATCCAGCACTACTTTAGGAATCGGTTGATTGAATTCTACTAGGTGTATGCAGGCTTTCTTAATGGCTTCGATATGAATTTGTGCCCATTGTAATGAATTCGATGCCTGCAAAAAATGCGCAAAACATTTGTGATGGTAACATAAGCATACATAATGATTCTTCAGGGGCTACATGGTTTTATTGTATTAGCTTTGAAGAAAGGTCAATTTAATATACCATCGTATCAAATGCGCAGTTGTCGATGTAAGGATCTATATCAATGCCGGGTAAGTTGGTGCATAATTGAACGCTTGTTGTATTCATTATCTTTGCGCAGTCTTTTTTTGCAGTTGCCTCATCGTAAACGGTCGCTGCCCTCCGGTATCGGCCACGATTGTCCTTTATTAAGGATATTTTAAATATTTCAGAGTGCAAAGCATTGGATACATGAATTATGTATATCAAAGATAAAATATCGCCCGTTCCTCATCGTAAATGTCGACATTTATTGACACATCTTTCCGTCTTCATTTCTCTGTTGATACTTTTCTTAGACCTAAATGTTTCCTTTGTTCATAAATTATTGTTTGTGCATTACTTATTTTTATTTATTTTAGGAAACACACCTGATTTTTTAGCGAAGCAAGCGCAAAATTTACCCTATAATGCGAACTTTATTTTGTTTTTTGAGTTCATTTTGGCATCATTGTCACGGCTGTGTATGCAAACCTTAAGAACACAAACATTAAAGTAGCACGTTTATCCGGCGATGCTACAAACCTGATGTGGGTGATACTTAGTATATGCAGTCTTGTTTTTCATAATAATGTAATACAACATACCAAGTATGACTCTGATTCCGGTTGTCCTTTGTCTGGATTTGTTTGGTGATCGCTTTGTATATCTCGCTTCGTCCTGACCACATGGCACATTGCATTGTCCATAGATGTTCCGTCATATTTGCATTTGCTTGCTGTTTCAGCTTTACAAACAAATGTTTCCGAAAAAGAACAATTTCTTGGATAACAGTCACAAGAACAAAGTTGAACTTCTCTTTTCCAAGGAATTAATCGTTTTAAGGTATCTTTTTCAAACGGGCTTTCGTGCTGCATTCCATTTTCTGTATTGACCCTTTTCAAGAAATGGTGTATCGAATAAGTAAATAATTTTATAATTCAGTATTTATGAAACACACAATTGATATAAGAATGGAAGGTAAGTTCTAGTAAGATTAATAAGTTTCAATATGTATATGCAGACTACAGAAAGTCTTGTAGTCAAAAGGACAACGTCAATGACTCCGAGCAGAAAAAAAGCATCCGCAAACAAGAGAGTTCACGAGTGTTTACAAACAATCGCCATATGTTGGATTTTATTCGTGTTGATAGTGTTGGGTGTTCACAACTGCACCGGCAATGAAATAATTCATTTATGTTGAAAGAATGATTTTGTCATTCACCACATAAATGGAATTTACTATCGTTGAATGCTGCACAGTTTTCAGAATTTGCGGTTGAGGTAAGATTTTCACATCACATGTAGAATTTCTGATCGATTGTTTTACCGCTGTCAATACTATGCAGTGTGATTAGACTTTATGGGCGAGTGATTGTTGAGGTCGGTTATTGGCGGACTATTGATATCAATATGATACTGAAACATAATGTTTGTTTTTCCTCTGACATATCAGAATTGAAAAGAAGTCCGTTTTCGCGGTCACATGACCAATTGACTGTAGATAAACATCACGTGATCTACTATCATAATAAACTAAAATTTACACGGCACCTTGTTATTGGACCGATTTGTATGCAAGTGAAATTATAATGTAAATTTATCGGAGGTTTAAATTTAAATTGATTTTGTACTACATAACATTTAACCCAACTATCCGAAACACAATTTAACTTTTAGCTTTATATGATCAAAGGAACTTTCCTGGGTTTAAGATCCATTACACAATTGAAACACTTAAAAAGGACAATAACTACTGTTTATCTCATTTGACCGATACCTGCACTTACACTTCTTGCTCTGTACACATTCTCATGTTTTTAATTTCAATCAAAATCATAATTTTGTTTTACGTGTTTAAGGTAATTTTACTAGGTGGACTTAATGCAGTATTTCACTTCTACAAGAATTGCATCCTATAAAGGCCATGGATATAGGTTTGGGGTATACACCTGCACAAATAATACATTTGATATTATGATTTTAAAACAGTAACCCAAAACATTAGCCTAGAAATAAACGGCTTACGTGAGTTTATCGGAATAAGCTATTTTATAACCCGCGAATTTTTAAAACAAATATCCGAACAAAAAAAATAATACTAAGTTCATTTTAAACAAATTTGTTTATAAAATAAATAAAATGAGGTACTTCCAACACGTATTCCAGTGAGCTGAAGAACACCCTTTTGGAATAACAAGGTCGTTAGATGCATCTCCATCAAAACTCCCACATAAACCATCTGAAACCTTCTTGTCATCAAGGAAGGGATGGATATCGACTTCCAAAAATGTTTCCCATGTATTGCGTAATTTCACCTCCGTACCAGTTGGCAAATAAATCTAAAAAGTACTTGATTTAGGTTATGGCTAAAAAATAATGCAAGATAACGCTGTTTATATAATCGAGAAAAATAAAAACTTAAACGCTACTAGTTATCATACAATACCACACATAGCTTTTGTGGGCTCAGAACATAGTTTCTAAAACACTGCAGAGTTGCTCATTTGCGGACAAACACAGCAGATGTTCAATTAACGATTTATAGGAGGTCAATACATATGTTTAAAAAGTATGAAATGAATACTTGTTGAGTTAAAATATTCTATTTCATTTTATGAGTGCTCAATCATTTACAGTAAAATTAATCACTTTTGATGTAATTACTATTAAAGATTTGGCACACAGAAAACACACACACGGGAGACCTATTCATCCAGACACGTAGAACACGAGATACACTTCTCCATGAGCATTCATTGCACGTTGTTTTAATTTTATAGATTGTCTTGTAAATATTGAACGAAAAATATCTTCTTTTTCATGATTCAAGCTACAAAATTATATTAACAATGAGAGACCATTTTAACGCCATGTTGATGTGCTAGGCCATTTATATTGATTTTTCCTGGTCATTTAAGGGAGTTTGAAAAGATATTTAAACATGATAATACATTGATGCATTTTTTTCTAATGTTTTTATGTTTCTAAACAAAAGTAATTAAGTGCATATAATCGGGAACATGAAGCAGATTATAAGTGATTTGCCGAAGATGTGAACACTTCACTAAAGTTTCATAAAACTCCGCCAAAGAATGAAGGAGGCATGTGAGCGACATGAAATATGAAGCTCGAACCTTTGACCTTGAACGTGGACCAACACCTGCTACCGGCATGTAGGATGGGTTATGTATTTCACGTAAATCTGGTAAATATTGTACCTAACTTTAATGAAAATCCATTCTGGTGTTCAGCAAATTGACCTTAGACTGGAATGTGGACTATCCACCTTGTTTCGACGTAGTTATCGTTTGATCCGAGTTAAATGAAAATAGTATACGGGTTTATGTGACACGTTGCACAATGAATATATGGCTCGAACTATAGACCTTCGAAACTCGATCCTAAACTTCAGCCAGATCGCCTGAAATTTGAGGTCTGCTCGTCGTTTTGATGTGGTTAACATTAGACCAAAATATCATACAGATCCTTCAATGTGTTTTAAAGTTACGGAGTGGACATGAAATATATTGGTCAATCATTTACCCTTGAACCGTGACCTTTGATCTTAAATCGGCGTAACTAGAACGCGGGTTCTGCACATTGTCTCGATGCGGTGACATAACATCCACATACAGGTCTATACCAGACAGACAAGCTAGCGAGCAGAGGTCCAGATAGACGGGAATCCGCGCTAAACATAACATGACTATTCATGCATAGCTTCTGCGAATACATACTTCTCGATATGGTTTCTTGACAATTTCACAGTGTTTTACACTAGTCATTTGAGAAGTCACATGCAACAGTGATCGGCACGAAAACAAAAGGTAACTGTAAAGGAATATATGACAGTTAAAACTTACATTAAAGGTGTTTCCATTGCTTCGCCTGACACTGTTAGAAAGCACTCTATCACCGCATGTTTTGATATTGATATCGTTTTTAGAAAGGTCAACAATAAAGACATCTCTGCCAGCTTGAATAGCTACCGCCCTATTGCACCAAGGCGCATTTCGACTAGCACTGTAGTTAGGGCATTTATCTGTTTTAATCTGAATCTGTAATAAACATAAAGGATTCAAATTTGCCTTGATATTGTGCCCGTATTTGTTTGAACAAACTTTCAAAACTAAATTAATTAGACAGCAGACGACGACGCCAGGTAGCATGCTTTATTTGTCTGCCTTGCTGAAAAGGTACAAAGAAAACAAATTACACCTACCTGTGTGTTGAATTGCTGATTTCTGTACAGAACAAATATTCCCTCGTATTGGTGTTCATATGTGCTTCTGTAAACCAATAACAACAATTATATCAAATGGGCTCATTTAAATATTATTAAAAAATTGTAATTGTGTAGAGACAGTGCAATTTTAATTTCTCACCAAACACATTTAATTGTCATGCATGTGGTCGAAATAACTATGGCTATCAGATTATGTCCTAATAATAGATCGTCTAAATGGATACATTCAAGATACTTTTTTACTAATGTGTATTCATTCAGAGTCCTTTACATTAATATCTTGAGTTTCAAATCACGTAATAATATTCAAAGTCAAGAAATTTATTTTTAGTAATATTGTAACATATGGTATACATACAACGTGATTTCAAATAGTATATTAACAAAACTGGGGTGCGTTTCAGAGACGATCGTTAAGGCGATCGTTAGCTGATTTTGGTAGAACGACCAAAATTACCGATTGGCACCGTTTACTTGATTCTACTTTCTCTGAGTAATAATCAATTCTTGACTTTTTCAACATTTTGTTAACGATTGCGCATTGGTTTCTATACATTAAATGGTCAACGTTGAGTCTTGAAATCTGCCATTTACGTTCTAGCTTACGCTTCACATGTTTGGCACCGTGAAGCTCCATTGGAACCAGGGACAAGATGGTCTCAACGTGATGGTTTTTAAACACAATGGCGCGTGATTGTCTATTAAAGCTGAAAGTTCACTATTGTATGATGAGACAAGAGTGTCTGCATCTGACGTGCTCTGAGATAATTTCAAAAGATTGGATGATAGAATGTCAGCTTTTAATTAGTCAACGTCAATCGACCGTAGTTTCTTGTATGTTACAGTTTTCTTTACCGGAGGGGGCTTCGCAGCAAGCGGATTGAACATTACCGCGAAATAATCCTTAGCTATTTTGCCAGAGCTATCTGATAATCCAGGATCGGTAACTACAATTGCAGATACTATGTTTTCCATGTCTCTGGTGATGACCACGTCTAAGGTATGACCGTTGACGTGGGTTGGCCCTTTCACATGTTGATACATGCCACAGGATTCAAGGACACTGTTAAATTTGATGGTGTCGCGATCACAAAGATTGTCCAAATGAAAATTCAGATCGCCGGTGATAATGACATTGTTGTCAATTGTGGCAAATTTTGATAAGAAATCTGGCCATTCGGTATCCAGAAAAACTCGTGCATTCAAGCCATTCTTCTTTGATGAAGGAGGTCAGTACATAACGGCCATGAGCAATGTATAGTTGTTGATACTTAAATTACACTCAATATGTTCAAATGTTGAAAATATATTGTCACTGGTTGAAGAGACTATTTTAACATCAATCACCCATTTATAGATCAGGGCCACACCACCACCTCGCCCACTACCTGGGCGTGGCACATGCTTGATTTTATACCCATCCGGTAACAGTTCACTTAGACATGCTTTATCGATGGAGGTGCCTAACGATGTCTCAGTCACAGCAATGAGATCTAGATCATTCGAGAGTATGAAGTCACTAAAAGATATCGTTTTGTTTTTCAAGGATCTTGGGTTTATGCAACAATTTTTTATGTTTTTCTGGCCTATTGTTTGAGATTCATATTTAATGTGAGATAAATTCATTTTTCTCTTCGTGTCCAGCATTTCTTTGTGGAATTTTTGTTTAGGCTTTGATCTTCATGTTAATTTTTATAACCACACTCGAACAACTATAGGATGTTATATCATTCATGTTAAATTGCTCCAGAAAATTGTATTTCTGTACTTTCTCCATTCATTGTATTGTATGTTATATGCTATGAACATTGTATAATGTTTTACGCAATGAACTTATCGTATCGTATCGTATCGTATGTTGATAGTCTGAACACTTCTTTTACAAATAACAAACACCTTTGCCGGGGCAGGACATGCGATTTATTGCTTGAAACAGCGTGAGCAGTTCACTGGTATAGTACGTACAACATCGTTACAATAATATACATCTGATCAAATCGTTTTCTACGAAATATTTGCTTACAATTATAGCGTTCTGTTAAACAACAAACTATATGAAAAGATATCATGGGTCAGATTAAAAACCAGAGATAAACTTCGCCCCAACAATAGAGTGTAAAATGCTCTGGAAAACTGTTCCCACTATATCTTAAGACTTGCGAAATAATATACTTAACATACCACATACAATATGCGAGTATTATTGTGTCATGCTTTAAGACAACATTGCCATATATCTGTACATTTCTCTTACAAAATCATATCTAATATTGTAAAACAACATAAACTTGAACCTGATTGCCTGAAAAGTTGACCGTTCAGATCGCTGTCGAGCATAAAACTAATCGCCACGAACATTATCCCGCCTAAACCGCCAACCAATAGCCATTGGTCACCTGACTTTTACACCCGATTAAACCGCGCACTAATATTTGCGCGCCAAAATGTTAAGACAAAAGTTATACTACGTAACGCACAGAACTAGTAAGTCTGAACACTTCTTTTACAAATAACAAACACCTTTGCCGGGGCAGGACATGCGATAGAATTTACAAATGTTAGTGAAGTCGGCAATCATCCACATAGCCGTCTTTGGCCGTATCTGTCTTCCATCGACCGTGTCTCTTTAAACACCGGTCTGAAACTCCGTCAGCATTTGCTGCTACAGTAGCTCCACTTGCTCTTAAAGAATGAGTCCCCAAGTTTAATGTTGGAGCGACTAATTGTAACTTTGAAACTATGCATTCTCTAGCGCGGGTATAACTGATATTTTTGTTCTTTTTTAACAGAAAACATTTTGCCTGATCTGCATGCTGGCCTGAATAGGAACATATCTGAACCGATTACTAACCCGGCGCATTTCATGTAACGCTCCAACATAAAAACTGGACAAGCCGATGTCGAACCCTTTGCAATTAAAACCTCTTTT
Organism: Mya arenaria; assembly: GCF_026914265.1. NCBI lineage: Eukaryota > Metazoa > Mollusca > Bivalvia > Myida > Myidae > Mya > Mya arenaria. The sequence continues at coordinate 19,572,394 of NC_069122.1, forward strand.
CCCCCACGATAAATGTCTGTTTTGCTCTTTATGCTAATAACTAAGTGTTCACTTTCAAATTTAACGTCATTACATGTCAGTGCACTAAGCTCATCAAAACGTAAAAATCCAGCATAAGAGAGAAGAATCATTGAGAGATCCCGTAGAACTATCACATCCGTTGATTCAATAAACATGTCACAAAGCTTTATCAAATGCTCAGAATTTACAACGTCTTTTTTCTTAATGGGTTTTGAGTTTAAACGCTTTGCACATTCAAGCATTGATTTTACTACACTATTCTCGGTTGGATCTGTAAAATCATTTACAGAGTGGTACCACTTGATGGCATTAAACACTGCCGAAATAACACTGGCAGATGTGTTATTGTCTATCAATGATGATAAATACATTGCAATATGAATGGAATGCGCTGGTTATATTCGAATCCTTTCTCTATACAAAAGTCTATAAATCCCTTTGCTTTGTGGTGATATTTCAAAACGGTATTGTCCGCCCTAGCAGCTAAAAGGTGGCTTGCCATTCTGTCGACCACATGTTCAGAATTGTCAATAATCGCCCCGGCTTCCTCGAACTTTCGTTTTAGCGTTTGTCTCAAGCCAATACCTGCAATACGTATATATCATGATACAACATGTACGTGTTCCGTATTCGCTTATGATTTAGATACGCGTACGTCAGTCTGTACCTGTAAAACCGTAATCATGACGTTTCTTCTAAACGTCAAGCATATCACAATTTAGCGCCAATAATCTGAAACTCAAGGGATCGTGTATAAATATCCCGTTGTTCCCTTTTCCCTGTAAGACTGTGCCTGTAAGGGGAAATTCATAAACATCTTTTACAAAACTTTTAAAACCATGTTTTCCAATAGTGAGTAACGGCCAAAATGGAGCCAATATCCACCTAAGAACAACCACTGTTCCTCTGCATTTTTCAGCAACCATCTTGTTTAAACATTCAACGATACGATTCGGCGGTGGAACAATCCAATTCATCTCTCCTACCCAGCTTTGCGTAAAGCAATCTATGGCTTCCGTACCTGATACCCACCACCTTGAATTGAAAAGATCACATTTATTGTTATAATGTGACGCAAATCTATCAACTGTAAATGGCCCCCATTTTGTGTCTTAAATTTTAAAATTATTATCACTTATTGACCAATCATCTGAATCTAAGCATCTGCTTAAACGATCTGCTTCTGCGTTATCCTTTCTCGGAATCCATTCTACAAACAAAATGATGTGATTAACATCGCATATACGATGAATATCAAGACATATTTCGTGTAAATCGTCTTTATTGCTTCCTGAAATCAGAATGTACTTTACATTTTTGTTATCTGTGTAAACCAGAACATTTTTACCCACAAAATTGTGCAGATTACTAAGCATGATTCGGCGTACAGCTTCCAATTCCCGCCAGGTAGAACCTTTTACCTTCTCTGCATCAGACCAAGTCCCGTGTACTTTTGAATTTTCTGCTACATCAGGAACTTTAATGTGTGTATTCATTTGCGATAAATCTAAACATTTAGACTCACATTCGGGAGCCTCGAATATGGGAACATGTCTTTGAGACGGAAACCGTCTCTCGCTAACATAGCGAACAAACTCGCTTCCGGGAGCATACCTCTGAGACTTGACCGGCCTCGCGCTATCTGAGCGCACCTGCCCACTTCCGGGAGCATATCTCTGAGACTCAACCGATCTCGCGCTATCTGAGCGCACCTGCCCACTTCCGGGAGCATACCTCTGAGACTCAACCGGTCTCGCGCTTTCTGAGCGCACCTGCCCATTTCCTGGGGCTATGTTCGAATAAACTAAGCAATTATTCTGAAAATACCTCTTTTCCGAGAGCAAACCATCGCAAACCCACTCTGTGCGTGAGCTGCAATCCGTTTCGTCATCTGATGACGTCACTACCACATCAACTAGTAAACCTGAGGTACGATTACCATCATGATGAAATCTACACGTGAACCCTTACCAGAAACTACTTCACTAATCACGAATCCGCCGTAGCCCAAACTGCTTGCGTCTGACCAAAGACTAAACTCAGTGGTTTTGTCATATACCAAAGACTTGACTTCTATGTTTAATCGTCTTACATTTTCCGCCAAAACGTCAATTCATTTATGGCGTTTTCGTTTACCTTGACTGGAGCATTCCAACTAGCTCTACTATCAATACAACGATTCAAATATCTGGTCATTCTACAAACGATCTTACCGAGCACGCTTTGTAATGAAACAATTTGGCCAACGATACCTGCTAAAAAACGCACTCTGACCAGATCCAGCTTATCGCTTGCGAGCTGAAACTTTATAGAGTCTATCGCTATTTCTAGCCTTTCTATCCGTTCACAAGAAATGAAAATTCTATTAATAGTCTAGCGTGTGACCTAACCAGTTACCAATGCGTTTCGGGTACCAACTGCTTTTGTCTTCTGCCAACAAAAAAACAAATTCCCTTACTGACTGGCGAATAAATGAACTTGCTAACATTGCTTTTGTTCGGTGAATGTGACCGCCTATGCCGTCATCAAGGAACATAATAATCTTGTGACCTAGAGATCTCCAATATTTGACCAACACCCTTAAAGTTTTACTAAAAATAAACCCAGCGGTGGAAATACCGAATGGCAAAGATTTATATACATACCATTTATCCTTCCAACAAAATCCGAGATATATACAATGATCTGGCAAAATATCGATATGGTGATGGCGCTTTTTAAATCAAATGTGAATATGTATGTGCCTTTTTCAAATAATGTTTCTGCAACCTTAATGTCCTCGTATTTCATTCGAAACAGATGCAAACATTTATTAATGTGTCTACAGTCTAAGACGAGTCTAGGCTTACCATTTCTATTATACGCAACTGTAAGAGGATTCACTATATGAGGTCTCTCCTTAACCTCTGAAACGACACCCGTTCTAACCAGGGAAGCAATTTCTCCCTCTACAAAACTGGGATTAGTCCTTGCAGACTTATTATTTCTCAGCTCGATTCTCTCTGGAATAACCTTAAATGGTAACTTATAACCATTGGCAACCACGTCTAAAATGTATTGATTATCGGACGTTTCCGACCACTTACTTAGGTGTTTCTTTAAACTACCGACTGGAGTTACGTCATTTATGCTAGAGTCCACCCCATCTTCTTTTAAAGGGTTGATGTCTATAGAAGGACTTACTTGCCTCTCCACTTCCGCTTGAGTAGGTTCCGGATGATTCGTACCTGAATCTTTTACGTCAGTAACCAAGCAATTCATAAAACTACTTATCTTGTTATTCTGCTGGCTTGTGTTCTGCGGGCACTCCATTTTCCAATGGACAGATTTCCCACACATGAAACACAATCCGGGACGCTGCCTGCTCGTTTGTGCGATGTGCAACGCTTGTTGTAATCCCGGCTGCTGTTCCGGTCGGCGATACGGCCAGTTCTTACGCGGCCGCTTCTTGTCCGACTTGGCCTTCCTACTGGCTCGAGCTTCGGCCTTGTATATGCGCTTCTCGTCATCGCTGTCGTCTGCAATGGGATTGGCCTCGTACTCCGAAACAACACGCCAACCAAACTCGGACGTGTCTGCCAAAAGCACCAGTTTCTGGCGGTGTTTCAGCAATTCAGTAGCTAGAAAAACACAACATAATTGGCGTAATAATGCGCTTTATATGAAGTACTTATTATTTATACATGTGTATATTGACTAAGATGCGCAATGCTTCCAATCTTATAAATGACCATGCATATGGTCACTAAATCCGTGTTATGTACACAGATAAAATGTTATCGAAAAAGAAAATATCGATGTTATGTTTACCTTGAACAATAGCCTCGTGTGCGGCGGTTAAATTTTGCGCCTGGACGTGCGACCCTGCCGTTTCAATTTTCTCTAATACCCTAGAATTAATCTTGTAGTGCTCCTCGTTACTTTTCCTTTTAAATTTAGGAATGTCAAGTAAAGACGAGGGTTTATCACTTATCTTAGAAATCATCCCGCTGATGCTTCCGAGTAACTCCTGGTTGTTTGTCCTCATCACTTCCATGATTTTTTGTTCAATCCTTATGTCCATAACATCTGACATTTCGGACGTCGCCATGTTTCAAGCAAAAGTTGACCGTTCATATCGCTGTCGAGCATAGAACTAATCGCCACGAACATTATCCCGCCTAAACCGCCAACCAATAGCTATTGGTCACCTGACTTTTACACCCGATTAAACCGCGCACTAATATTTGCGCGCCAAAATGTTAAGACAAAAGTTCTGCGCTATACTACGTAACGCACAGAACTAGTAATTACAGTTGGAATAGCTTCAGCTAATGCTCTTAAATTTTCCATATTGATCCCTTGATTGTCATCCCAATTTCGTGTAAGCTGATAATGACCGCCTCTTGCAGATCTGTATGTCAAAATATCATAATCCTTTAAAATTTTCAATGTTTCTTTGTCCGGTCGTAAAAACCTTCTGGGTATGTTTTCCATCTTCAATAATTGGTCTCTATTGTATTTTATAAAGCACATTATGTTTGTGAGATTGTGTTCACTAAAATAGCATAAACTATTTTACAGGTAAAAGCAGCCTATTTAATTGTACATTCAATTTTTTTATCGAATAAAACCCACTTTCGAATAAATGAATCTAATTTAAAATCACACAAATGTTGTCTGCATATATTCATCAAACACTATGCAAAAAATCCTGGTTCTAAAGTCATCCGTTTTTACACAATAATCAAATTATCAAGAGCACAAAATTTCTGCTGCCTACACTTGGCGCAACGGTTGCAACGGATATTACCCTTAGCCCTGTAAATTTTACTGAGCTTTGAAATTTACTTTTACAATGAAGCTTTATCTATCGTTTTTCAACAAAATGTTACATAGTTTTAATAAATTTCTTAATATCTAGATAAAACAACTCTAACATGTTAGAACAGTTATTAATGCACCAGTCAATTGTAACCACGGCCCCTCCAGATCCAGGGAATAGCGGGACTTTCGCTCTAGCAAAGCCCGGATAAAACCCCCGCCCTGCGGACACGAACCGGTGGTAAAATTGGCGCGAATACAAAACCACCGTTTACCCGGCACTGCGGGGCCACCGGGATGGTAAAAACACGGCCCATTTCCCCTGGTATCCCCGGTATACCCCCGGACCTTGGGGGCCTAGGTTACAATTGACTGGTGCATAAAGTCTTCAAAGTGTTTCTATGACATACGAGTACATCAAACAATTATTCATCTATTCATAAACACATTAACTAACCGGGATGGAAACTGGTACTGGAGGCATGATTGCCAATTTCCTTCTAGCAGTTGTTGTTTGGTATCTTCATCTATTCATAAACACATTATCTAACCGGGATGGAAACTGGTACTTGGGGCATGATTGCCAAGTTCCTTCTAGCAGTTGTTGTTTGGTATCTTCATCTATTGAAGTCAAAGTTAGACATCCAAAATCAGGATACGTAGGCCTTGGCACCAGACTGTTTACAATTTTAAATAATAAAGCGCCCGCTTTTAGCAAGCCGATTGGAAATGTTAAATGTAAGGCGTCAAATCGCTGACTACTGGTATACAACTTTCGCTAAATTGTATACAGAACATTCATGCCGTGTGAAAATGCATTTTAGAGCAAAGGAAAACGATAGATTTACTTTTTGCAGATTCGACATTTTTATTTATTCGATTTTTCTGAAAAATGTGTAGGCCGCGGCCAACACGACCTACAGGAAGCTACGCCCTGCTAGTATGCGTTGTACAATATCACATATTAATGATGCATAACTGTATTTTGTATAATCAAATGTGTTGAATTGCATAATTATCAACCACATTAAACTGCATGTATACATATTTAACAGCTCAAACAAGTAACGTAGTATACAGTTTATATATATTATGTAATATCCTAGTATATTTTTGTCATTTGTAAATTTAAACGTTTTGTTCTTCATAATTGGAGGATATTTATAAAGAAATACTCAAAGAGGCTCAACTTCACATGATATATATTTGCAACCTTTATAATGTTGCTAACACAATATCACCTGTCATTTGGTTTAACATTTATAGGACTTGATTTTCTGTACCATATTTGCTTTGCATGAACCTGTCGAACTTGTGTGACCTCTGTAGGCGGAGTTTCGCAAGAAAGACCTGGGTCATGCATATGTAAAACACGAATTAAAAATACCGATAAACGCGAAAAATGATTATTACAACAACAGATATGAAGTACTGTAAATAAAAGGAAATATTACATTATTAATTATTATTTTTCGCGCGTTCATGCAGTATGCAGGGACGTAGCTAGGCCTAAAAAACTTGTGCGAATTAGGGAGGATTCCAGTAGCTTTATAGAGAAAAACAAACGGCGCAATACACCCTGCACCTTGTTTAAATAATCAAAAACTTGCTTTGGTTATAATAAAACAAACTTTTGAGTAGTTCAAAGTGTTTGGGTAGCTATAAGACTTTTTAGTCTTTTTGGGTGATTTAAATTTTGTCATTTTTCAAAAAAGTTGTAGGCCTACAAGGTCTATATGTAGCTACGCCACTGGTATGTAAAGGACCGATTTGTTTTTACTATATGTTACTTATCAGTATAGAAACATGTTCCGTAAAAGCCTCTTGTTCTGTTTCGTTAGTGTGATTACACAGCAATACTTGCATACAATGCATGCATCGTTTTCTTATATATACCTGTTATTATACTCATCACAGCTATGTTTATAATCACTAATTAAATCGCTAGCTCAAATAACAATGTGGACCCGTTATAAGATGAAAAAAAGAATAAAAACCTAACAACAAAAGCATCCAATGTACATATGTGTAACTAAATGTATACATATTATATATAATTATGTTAGATACGTTTTTCCTGTTTATTGTGTTAACTTGTTCTATATTGCTCAATGTTAGAGCACCTTACACGTTGTAAATATATTTGCTTATCTTCTGTATAGGAGGAAATAAAGATTCGATTGATTGATTGATTGACTCAAAACGACATAATTGGCCTGTCAGAATTTTGTAATAAGACCAACTCTTGCTTCAGCCATGTTTACAACATCGCAAATTCTGAACATTTTGAGTTAATACTTTCAAATGTTCCAAGAGAATTTTGTTTCGACCTTTAACAGTTTCACCCAAACGTATTTACTAGGCTTAATCACTCTTGCACTCTTACTCCCAAATACGAAATACCACAATTAATGCAATTGTTTTAATTTACCCAGTAGGCTGAATACATATCAAAAACAGTGTTTTTTTATGAAATACACTGTGTTAAATTTGAAAGAATTTTTACCTTATGAGACGATAGTTGATCACTGTAAATATTTTAGCTCTCGCTCTCGTCATTTATTATTTGTGCGTTTTCAGCTATTAAATACATGGTTAAAATCTTGTTATCAGTAATAAATATTTTTCATTAGCTCATTATTTAATAAGTAGTTTAAGATTTATCACTCAAAATGCATGCTTGTTAGACATGTGTATGCTTTGATTTTAAAGGGACTGTGTCACAGATTTGCACCAAAAAAGTTTTGTTCTGTAACGAATCTCAGGACAATTATCTAATAGAATGTGTAACGCTTTGATATCATAATTGTAAAAAAAATATACCAAAATGTCAAAAAAAAATGTGTCCGAGACCGGGTTCGAACCCGCGTCGCCAGAATTGAAGTCCAGCGTCTTACTCACTGAGCCTTTGTGGCTTATACTAATCGGGTGACATAATTAAGCTATAGACCTACCTCGGTAATATCACCTGATAACACCGACTAGCCAATCACGTATAAGGAATGAATTCTACCTGGTAGACATACCCAGTAATCTTTTTTAATGGTAAAATACGAAATAACTGCTAAACTTAAATAAATTGTAAACTATGTGGTACTTCAGTTAGTAAGTTTCAATGCATTGTACACATCGATGCCAAGTTTATGTCAGTTTTCGACCAAATTTTTTTTCTCTATTTTATCATACGTGAGACAGCCCCTTTTAATACGAGTGTCCTTTTATGGATCTCAACTTAAGCGGGTGCTTAAATGTCCGCCTAATGTCACTCATTCGATACAAACTCGATATTAACTCCAATTCGGAACACCTCGGCCATTTTCCATCAAAAACAACCTCGGCTGAATGCCGATACATCAGTAAAAGAAGTTCGTCATTTTTTAAATACTAGTATTAATCAATTGCAGTGTTTAAACGTGTATTTAGCATTACTAAGCTCAAATTGATTGCCAGTAAAGAATAGTATTGCATAAATAATTAACACTTATAAAAGTACAATCCGTATGTTAAGTTGCTAAATTGAAATTATAACACGATCTACTTGCAGCGTAGTTAAATGTAAAAAATACATTGTAAACCGTCCATATACATCATTGTTTTCGACATTTATTCATCCTGAAGGGAATATTAAAACAATATTATTAATTGTGGTAAATCTTCTTTGGGAGTAAGAGTGCTTCTTTAATCGTTAATATTTTACATTTTGTCATTTAACGATCGCACGGGACTGTGAACGTTTGGCGACATAAAACGCACAATTAATAAATGACTGGCGAGTTAACGATACCACAATGATGAGTAAGGTGTTTGTTTCTAAGGACGTTTTTGTTGATACCAAACCAGTTTCGAAACCGGTTTTGATAGTTTTGCTTTAAGTAACAAATGTGTTTTGTGTACTCTTTCAACATCATGGCGGAGCTACTGCATGTAGCCATTATTTCTAATTATAAATATTACCTTTTTCATTTAGCTCATTTGCCCATTGTAAGGCATTGTTATCAAAAAGATTGAGTTTGAACAAACGAGGTTCATCACTTTCCGCCATGTTGTTTTCAAAGAAAAATAGTTTTCGGATTGAACGAAACCGATGAAACCGCCTCCGGTAGGGGTTTCGATAGTTTCAAAAACCGATGTCGGTTTTCGTTAAAAACGATTAAGCTGGTTATGTTTTTTTGAAACTGTAATAAAAAAATACACAGTTCGTGAAACCGGTATAAAACCGAAACCAGTTTATTACCAACAAAAACGCCCTGAGCCAGAGCCAACTTTATATCTTTATAAAGTGCGCTTAAATGTATTGTGTATACATTCCAACTTTTAATCTATGTAATCAATAATAGTAATCAATATAAGTTTAATGTTTTTTCTAGAATGTCCCTGTTTCTCGAAAATTCTCAAGTTCTCACTCAACTGAGTGCACTGTTTAAATATGTTCAAAATACAAACGGATTGGAAATATCTGGTTATCTCATATTCTGATTTCTTTCTTATAACGTGAGGTCGTGCATGTGCAAAACTTTATCAAGCTAATTAATTAATAATAAAACACTTGAGTATCAGTATTTTTTAGTAATTCCTAAAGTACAATCTTTGCTATAAAATATGTTTTATTGAAGTTATTTACAAAAAAAAACTTGTAACAATAACTTATAATAATAATGAGAAGACGTGATTTTTTACAGATTAAAAATATACAAAATTATCAACCACGCAAAACTTTGAAGTACAATTCTTGCTATAAAATATGTTTTTATTTAAGTTATTTACAAAAAAAAAACTTGTATCAATAATTTTAATGAGAGGACGCGATTCTTACAGATTAAAAATATACAAAATTATCAACCACGCAAAACTTTGAAGTGGTAAAATATGTTGAATAAATTACTGAGTTATCATAGTATTTCTATGAAACTTGGGCAGGCCCAACCACTTCAGATCAATTTAAACCATTAATGTTTAATTGATATGAATACTACCAAAACCTTAAGTTTACGGAGTGTGAAAGACAATAGCTTATAATCAAATGTAAATTTGAGCGAGTAGGAGTTTTATTTGCATAAGTTTTTTCATCCTACGTCTTAATTACGCACATAAAGCAAAAGTGCAGACGAAACAAAAACAAGAACATTCTTTATATTTTTTTGCAGCGTAAGCGTCTTTTAAATTACCACGTGTGTACAAATGGTGTTGGCGTTTCTCAGAAATCCGCTTGTTGTTGTTTTTGTTGTTGTTATTTATATTGTTGCTGTTGTTGTTTCTGTTTCTGAGGAAAAAGATAAGTTAATCAAGAATAAATGTGGCACATGATTTAAAAAACAATGCACTTCAGTAAATATATTTGCTCCATACAACAATGCACTTCAGTAAATATATTTGCTCCATACAACAATGCACTTCAGTAAATATATTTGCTCCATACAACAATGCACTTCAGTAAATATGTTTGCTCCATACAACAATGCACTTCAGTAAATATATTTGCTCCATACAACAATGCACTTCAGTAAATATATTTGCTCCACAAAACAACGCACTTCAGTAAATATATTTGCTCCATACAACAATGCACTTCAGTTAATATATTTGCTCCATACAACAATGCACTTCAGTTAATATATTTGCTCCATACAACAATGCACTTCAGTAAATATATTTGCTCCATACAACAATGCACTTCAGTAAATACATTTGCTCCATACAACAATGCAAATCATTGCCGACAGACTGGCCAAAGACTATCGAAATAACGACATGTCGGGTAATTGACCCTACCTAAATAAAAAAATCCATTAATATGGTCAATGCGAATGTTTTTCTTACCTTTTTTCTTATTTTCTTGAGAAGACATTGGTTGTAATTAATGACATAATACAAAATGCCACTAATAAGGGCTGATTGAAGCACTTAACTTCACTCCTACGGCACATTTACACAATTTATTAAGACTAGGAAGGCTTTGGCCTCATTAGGCCAAAATTTCTGTGCGCTTGTTAGGGTAACACTTGTCCAAAAAAGATAGGGTAGGTAGTTCTTTTATTTATTTTTTAGACTTTATGTAAAAACGTTGTTGTCTCCATTGGGTAATGTCGTAAATGTAATCAGTTTATCAGTATTTATTTGTATAGAGGTTTTTAAAGTACATATTCAAACACACACATAATTGTTTTGAAAACGGTCGGTTCGGCGCCCATTTTGTAGGTAGTGTCAAATAACCCGAACAAGAAGTAGGCCCAATTTAAAGAGCTATATACTCAAATTTGTGTTTGAATCGGAACATTTTCTTGATAAATCATGATGAAGGTAAATTTTGACCCATGAATTATATATAGCATGAGCCTCAACATTTTAGGAGCAATTACTTAAAAATGATCTATTAGTTCTCATTGCAAAATACATTCCATAATATTTAACTGTTTGGTCTATAGTTGGCAATTACCAACGATTAAACTTTTTAAGCTCCTGAAGCTTTCAACTGGATATTCAAAATGCTGTTATTAAAAAAAAAAAATATATATTTCACAATGCAAAATTTATCAAAAAGTCAAGTAAATGTCTTTGATTTATTCATTGACTTTCACAAAGCGTTCGATCATCTCCGCTATCGAACGCTACTGTGCGCTTAATCCGTAAAAGTAATACCGCCTTTCTTTTTTAAAATTAAGCGCTATGTGCTTCGACCTTGAAAGGGATAAAATAGTCAATGTCCTACAAAAAGATGCCGTTCTTAATTTAAAGGAGTTCGCCAAGGGGATATATGTTGCGCTCGGATTCTTATCTTATATATGAATGTCATCCTTATATAGTTATAAGGCACAATCGGAACTCGGACATCTTTGAGTAATATAATTGTAAGATTTTACAACAACACTTAAGATATGTTTTTTTTTCTAAATGAAAACGCTTTACAAATTGTGGCAAGATGATCTTGCAAACAATGCATTTATTATATGATAACAATGTTCGTAGCCCGTAGGCGTTGCTTAATTGATAATGATGTAGTGCTCTATTGCGTTTTGAGACAGAAAGTATATATTTGTACATAATGTTCTTTTGACAGGTAACAAATTCACTTATCCTAGTGAGGTTGTTCGTCATCATTTGGTGTTGGAAATACTCAGACGTACTAAGAGGTAAGGCCTGTGTTGTTGTTTTTTCTATTGAAGTGACATAACATTTTAATAATAAAGTAAACCTTAAAGAGTAATGAATATCAATAACATTAATAGACACGTTATATCATTTTGTACAAATAATCAAATTGTTTATATTTGTAATATGTCATATCAGTATTAGTGTGTGTACACCACATGAAATGCACCATAAATGCTTCATCTTTAGTCATTATTTTGCTTTGATTGAAGACTTTAAACAAAGATAACTTTACTTTTTATTAACAATTTTAAATGAAACATGGCACAGCCAACGCCGCTTTCGGTCTTTTACCAGAGTTTGATTGAGAGTTTAGTTTCTTAAAGACTTCTACAAATCTTTTCACAAAACTGCCGCCTGATGGAGCACTGTAAAACATTTTTTTGAAACGGGTTTGTCGAAGTTTTTGAGGAAACTAAACACCTAATGAAACGAAGGTGGTTTAAAATGGTGAAATAAAATAAAAGTTAACTTGGTTTTAAGTTTTGCAAGATGTTGCCTTCCGATGTAGCATTTATGATGTAATTTATCGCGTGGTATACACACACTGAGTATGTTTCCCTTATAATAACTACATTGTTTACATGTTCTATGTACGTGTATCGAAATATTATGTCTGCCTGGTTGAAAATTGATAATCAATCGTTCACCGCTTTGGAAAAATTGCTTGATTATAGGGGCGGGAAAACACTGTAATTATTGCATTTTTTCTGCTTTTTTTATAATTTTACAAGCACATGCCAAATGCAAAAGAGAAGTTTTTACCTCAAAATTAATATCAGTGTTGTAATAAAAGAAGGCATTTGATGTAATATTTAATACTCAACTACATATTAAAATTTTGAAAGCTCGAACATTTACAAATCATTGTCTGATAATGATAATATAGAAATTGATGTGTCAAATTCAATAGCGAAAAAAGGAGGGGGTAATGACCAGTATATCGCTTCATGTTTTGCATCCTAAATAAGAAGTATCTTTAAAAAATGATACTCAGCCGTGTGTAAACTAGCATGATGACTAATGTCCGAATGGTCTGGATACTCGACATGTACTATAGATTGTTTTTGATTTAATTGGTTTTGGTTAATTCCTGAGTAAGTGCAGATTTTTCAAAGGAATATGAAAACCATGCACAGTATTACAGAGTCTTGCAATGTTTGACTTAGCAGGTGTTAATTCTTCAATACAGAAGTGTATTCTTCCCTAATAAGGTAATGAAACGCCGTGTGCTGTATTATTAGATTCAGTGCTGGACGTCAATATATATGACCAATAGGTACTGAGTTCTTGATATCATTCGTTTTGACTATGATGATTGACCTTAGTAAAGTTAGTAAAAAAAGTTTGCTGGTGCCTTTCAACTAACCCCTCATAAAAAATATTATTTTTTTATAAATATCAGTTTTGTAACATATTTAAGAAACTAATAAATAGTACGATATAAAACGTAGAATAACAACGTTAAACTGTTTTCGTAACACTAGTAAGTATTTCCTTCTTTAGTTATATGGTGAGCAATTGGTCAGCAGTATCCCTCAATTTCTATAGCTTTATTTATTAGGTCAGCACTTTAGCACGAACCCGAAGTAACGTTTTGGTAAAGTAGGTCACAGCGCAAGTAAGGAAAATAAAGCAAAGACCGTATAACATTAAAAAAGAATCAAGTCCGAAAGCGATGTGTTTACTGTTTTTAACGTTTTACTCGTTGTGTTTCCTTAACAGAAGATACATCTTACCTTTCTTGAAATATCGTTCGCCAGTAAATACACTTTTTCAACTTTTAAACAAACAGAGTTCTTATTTATTAGCTGCACTCTCACAGATTGAACGTTTTGACAACTTATTTTGTCTTGGAACGAGCCAATTTTTGCGAAAATCCATGGAAACCAGTTATATAAGACTGCTGACGAGAAAGCAGATCGCAGATTTTTATATTTAAGTTCAAAAATTGATGTTTTATGCATTTTTCTTAAACCGTTTAAGTTTAGGCCATAAAACATTTATTTTCGGACGAAAATATGAAATCAACGATCTGATCTTTTGTCAGCAATCTTTTATCACTGGTTTGCAGATATATACGCAAATTTGTTCTCTTTCCAAGACAAAAAAATAGAAAGTTGTAAAAATGGTAAATCTGTGAGAGTACAGCTTTAAGAGCTCGTTTCTGATACTTATTGGCCTTTAAAACTCTCTGTGAAATTTGCAGGGAGGCAGGGTTAATTCAGAATGTCTAATGGCCGAAAAACTATGAAGTAGGAAATAGCTGACCCGTTTGAAAAAAAAAACACCTGATAAAATGGCTGCTACAGTGCCAGTACTCTTCATTTGGTCTCACCGGAATCGATATCAATGCTACATTTAAATTTGATCACTCCACAAAGTCCATTGAATCACCACGATATATAACGATTAACCACAATAACCCACGAACGGCCACGTAAGACAGTTCGATTGGGTATCGCTAGCATTACAAATTCATCACATTTTGAACAAAAATAACAAAAAAACGTAACAAACCGTAGCGGCACCACGCCTTTTTAAAAAAATATATATTTTTTTGTGGTTTTCCCAATTAACCAGGATCACCGATGACTCGCCGCAATGCACGCATATGTCCTCCGTATACGCTATATACACATGTGTTTTAGAAAAACCACGAACACGATCGTACCATATCCACACCGTTGGTATGAATAGACACCATTCTCGGACAGTACCTGACCGATACGCAAATACAGACTCTTGTTCAGCAATTTTATTTGGGTCAATACAAGTTTAGGGGCGGTGGGAAAAGGGAATGAGGGGGATGAAAATCTACCAATTAATTTATAGTCGTTTAACGGGATTAAATTTTGGCCACCTTTGTGGAATTGTCCACGGTATTGGGGCTGGCCATAAATCTCAGCCTCTTAAATATATACATTACAAAAAATGCAAATACGTAATTTTATTACAATGGCATATCCGTACCTAAGTATTATACATCACTTAATTCACACTATTAAAAGATTCCGCGGCTGCAATCGAGCATCAAATGTCACTAAATCTGTCCATATTTCTTAGAGCAGAACGACTTAATGGTGTTACTTCAGGGTGAACGCGTGGCGTGTCATTGTTTGATCCAAACCAATATAAGTACGAACGATTAAACTGTATATTAATTTTCATTCAAACGTGAACAGCTTATTCAGACATACAGATTTTTAACCATAATCAATTTTAAGCTGTTACCTTACAACAGAACGGACAATACAAACGGTTTGAAAATGGGATTTACATGTAGTATGAGTGTTGTTTCGTGTGCGATGGTGCTGCTCTGTTTAGTGTCATATTCTTACGGAGGAAACTTTATGGCTCGTAAAATAAAGCTCAAAAAACCAGATCCACCACTTCCACAACCTACACCTGGTGTGGAGAAACCGTTACCATCTGGTGTGCAGAACATTGGTAATGATAAAGAAGTTTAAGTATATCACACTGCTAATGTAATAAAAAATATGCATGTATGACACACCCTTGGTCAAAAATTGCCTTCTAGTTGATGTTATATAAAAATTGAGGTGCACCGCTAAATTCAGAGGAGCACCCCAAATGAAATATTAATTCAAAATTCCTATTAAACCGCTATGCTTAGACCTTTATCTATGCTTAGACCTTAACATCATAATTCGTCCAATGAGATGACAGTAATTCTCAAGCACTTCAATAAATTTGTTTCGGTAAATCAGCAGTACACCGTTATTTATTTTAATCAGCTGAAGAGGTAGATATAAAGAAAGGCTGGCTCAGTTTGTAAGTATTTAAAATGAGATACATATGATACAATGTGCATGTATGTACATGTATATACATATATGTACATGTGTTTACATGTATGTACACTTATATACATGTATAGAATGGTAATAGTGTTAGGGTTAGTTAACGTTGATGCTACATATTTAAATTTGAAAAGTTTGTGAAATAGGACTCATTTGAGAGTTTGCGCTGAAACATCATAATACTGTTTGTTATTACTGGACGTCTGAAAGGAACATCTTACTTCAAGCATGCTTACAAAAGTATAACGGGTCGGCTTTGACAAACACATTGCCTCAAAGTAACTGTTATTACTTGAAGACGATCGCAATTTCTTGCCTCTACATTGTAATCAAACAATCTATAACGAACTTCTTGACTCTAAATAGTAATCAAAGCATCTGTTATTACTGGACCACGAAGAAGAACTTCTTGACTTTCGAATGCAATCAAAGCATCTGTTATTACTGGACCACGAAGACAAACTTCTTGACTCTATAGTGTAATCAAAGCATCTGTTATTACTGGACCACGAAGAAGAACTTCTTGACTGTAGAGAGCAATCAAAGCATCTGTTATTACTGGACCACGAAGAAGAACTTCTTGACTGTAGAGTGCAATCAAAGCATCTGTTATTACTGGACCACGAAGAAGAACTTCTTGACTGTAGAGTGCAATCAAAGCCTCTGTTATTACTGGACCACGAAGAAGAACTTCTTGACTGTAGAGTGCAATCAAAGCATCTGTTATTACTGGACCACGAAGACGAACTTCTTGACTTTAGAGTGCAATCAAAGCATCTGTTATTACTGGACCACGAAGACGAACTTCTTGACTGTAGAGTGGAATCCAAGCATCTGTTATTACTGGACCACGAAGAAGAACTTCTTGACTGTAGAGTGCAATCAAAACATCTGTTATTACTGGACCACGAAGACGAACTTCTTGACTCTAGAGTGTAATCAAAGCATCTGTTATTACTGGACCACGAAGAACTTCTTGACTTTAGAGTGCAATCAAAGCATCTGTTATTACTGGACTTCTTGACTGTAGAGTGGAATCCAAGCATCTGTTATTACTGGACCACGAAGAAGAACTTCTTGACTCTAAAGTGTAATCAAAGCATCTGTTATTACTGGACCACGAAGAAGAACTTCTTGACTGTAGAGTGTAATCCAAGCATCTGTTATTACTGGGCCACGAAGACGAACATCTTGACTGTAGAGTACAATCCAAGCATCTGTTATTACTGGACCACGAAGACGAACTTCTTGACTGTGGAGTGCAATCAAAGCATCTGTTATTACTGGACCACGAAGACGAACATCTTGACTGTAGAGTGTAATCCAAGCATATGTTATTACTGGACCACGAAGACCAACATCTTGACTGTAGAGTGCAATCAAAGCATCTATTATTACTGGACCACGAAGACGAACATCTTGACTGTAGAGTGTAATCCAAGCATCTGTTATTACTGGACCACGAAGACGAACGATCAATACTAGTTTTATACACCATTACATCATTAAATCCTTCGTGTCTCCATTCGAGCTTTAATTGTCACTATATCCATCCATATTTATTTGCGGCGAAACAAATTAACGTTGCTGCATCATTGTGAACGTCTGGTGACACGTTGCGTAATTTAAAACGATATATGATGTGTATTTATACATTTAATTGAATACTTAATCATATTCAGATAATGTTCGGAATAATTGATTTTAAAGTTGCTTCAGTATTACAGAACGGACGATTATAACTTTCGAACATGGGCTTTGCATTTGGTTTGGATGTAGTTTCAAATGTGATAGTGCTTTACTGTTTAGTGACATATTCTTACGGTGGAAATTTTATGGCAATGGAAATTGTAACACAAAGCGTATCTCTACCTACAATTACTACACCAGTTAACATTCTCATTTCCATGGATGAAACAGGTAATATTAAGATGTCGTGAACAACGCGAACAAATGAAGGATTTGACATGAGCAAGAGGGATGGATGGGGGCGTATTGGTTTTGGAAAGGTGTTGCTGGTATTAGCCACCGGTTTCCAAATCAAAAAGGCTCAACTTGTTGGTCCCTACTCAAAGAATATATGGTTAATTTTAGGGTCATAGTATGCATTCTGGTATAGTTTAGTGGCGTCTCTCTATCATATACACAACGCGTTTTTTTTTGGAGCGGGCATCGAAGCACCCCCGACTCCACACACACACACACGCACGCATGCACGACACACAAGCACGCACACACGCACTTACGAACGAACGAACACACGCACGCACATACGCACGCACGCACGCACGCACGCGCGCACACACACACACACAAACAAACATGTGAATGCTGTCTTTATCACATACTTCGATGCTAATGGTAAAGGCCATTTGCTTTCTAATGCTTTCTTAAACACCTGTATGTATTAATAAGACTATAATAATATAAAAACTATTTCTTCCAAAAACTTCTTAAAATTGCAGCTCGTTTGTATTTTCGGTATTCAGAAACAGTGTGTGTATACCACGTGAGAATTGCGTCATAAATGATACGTCGGAAGGCAATATTTTGTTTCTAATGAAGACTTTAAACAAAGATATCTTCACTATTTCTTCACCATTTTTAAAGGAAACATAGCGCAGTCTATGCCGCTTACGGAGCCCCACCTTCGGTCTTTTACCAAAGTTTGATTGAGGGTTTAGTTTCTTTAAACACTTTGACAAACCTTTTCACAATACGGCCGCCTGACGGAGCGCTGTCAAAACACTATTTTGGAAACAGGTTTGTCGAAGTGTTTGATGAAACTAATCATCTTATCAAACTTCGGTAATACAACGAAGGCGGGGCTATTTAAGAGGCATAGACTGCCCTTTTTTATTTAGATTAGTGTAGTAAAGGGAAAGTAATCTTTGATTAAAGTCTTCTTTTTAAGTTAAAAGTGGTCTTCCGATGTAGCATATATGACGTAATTTATCACGTGGTATTCACGCACTGAAAAAGTCATGTGATATGCAAATTTTGTAATGATGTTATGCGTGCTAAATATAGACTATACTTGGATTATACTGTTGTTGCATTTTGTAATACTTGAAAATGTCAAAATTTTAAAAAGAAGTCATTTTGATATACATAAAAATAAGTGTATATCACTAAAACGTTATGGTACTTAAAATTAGTATCTTTATTTACGTTCATTGAGAAAAAGATGTGTTATTCATGCATGTGTACATAGAGAGGAATACATAGCAAACACAGAGTGTGTATACCACGTGATAAATTGCGTCATAAATGCAACGTCGGAAGGCAATATTTTGCTTCGAATGAAGACTTTCAACAAAGATAACTATTTCTACGCAAATTTATCACGTGGTATACACACACTGAAGTACACCCATAAATGAAGGGATTAACGTTTTTACGACACTTTCTAAATTTGTGAACGAAAAGAAGTACGTTCACCACATACAATCATGACGTCACGTTATGTGTACAACATTTATGTAGCAGTTTTTAATTTCTATAATTGATTAATTAAATCCGTTAATGGAGAAACCTTTTACGAAGGTGAAACCGTAGGTGACAACTGTGACGTTTTTAATGGTTAAAAAACTAACAGCTTATGAATAATTTCAGTAAGTATAGATGATGGCATACTACAGCATAGAAAAAGAATATAAAAAAAAAAATACAAAAGAAAACGTTACCGAACATTTTTTAATACATGATTTAGGTGATTTTAGTTTTGGAACAAGCTTGAAATGGTTACGGTTAGATACAAGTTTTGCATATTTTTAATTCGTAATAATTTCTATTTGCTTTTCGTCCTCACATGGACCATTAAAAGGACTTGACACCAGATGACACAATTGCAAGAAAAAAAGAAAATTGTCAAAAACTAACATAAAGTTGATTAAAAAAAGTAGCAGTTTTTGTATCAATACTAAGCACGTGACTTTCACGTGCCAATCATACACACTATAAACTGGGAAACCATTATGCACTATTTTAACGGATAAACGCAGCTGAGACAGCGACAAGTTATTATTTTAATCATGTAATATGATGTCTTATCGGCCTCATACTAGCTCGTTTTGACAATTCTAGGTTGTGTAGAAATCATGTTTTTACCGATTTTAGGACGATCTGACGTATAGCGCATTTAAAGGCCTAGTTTAAGGAATGTTTGGCATGATAATCCCCTGCTGTGCATCTCCTGCTAATTGCACTGGTGTCACAGTAGGTACCAATTTCCTGTGTATTCGTTTATTGGCTCTGGGCAATTTAGGGTCCATTTCTGAAATAAAACATCCAAAACTGCACAACAGGATACTCAGATCAGAGATCTGATAAGACAATTAGGCAATTAGATCTCTGATCTGAGTATCCTGAATGTCAAAAGACAACAAATATAAGCAAATCAATCGGCATACTTTTGTTAAAGTTAACAACGTTGTTGACAGCATCGTTGTAAACTTTTAAAGGTTTAATATTTTGTAACGAGCTTAATTTTTTATATATAAAATACTTACAGCTGAAATATTTGTCTCGGGCATCATCGTTAGGAATATTGGTGATCAGCAATGTGTCCATGAACTATCCAGAACGGACCTCTCTGGTACTGGGCCTTTTTGACCCGACTCCGTTCCAACGCAATACAGATTTGAAAGATAACAATGATGACGTCAACGACGTTCTTAACATTTTTTTTTTCCTTAACAATTATTCTATTATTAGAAAATCGTTAGCAATACAGATTGGAGTTCCCGCATGGGCAATGTCAGGGTACGGCTGTGCGCTCAGTAAAAAAACACACACTCACCTCATGGTTGTCATAGCCACGGTTGAACAAAACATATCCACTCAACCGCAGAGGTACACTTTATACAAAACAGCGAAAGATAAAGCAAAAAGTAGTGAAAGGTAAAGTGTTAGGATAAAACTATTGCATTATGGAGAGTGAAATGTTGTTAAGTTTGATTGTAACTGTGTTGTTTGGGGTGTCTGACCGTGTAAGCTGTGGTAATTCTATGATGTCGATAATTTTGCCGCCTACAGTTGAAGTCTTTGTAAGTTGATGGAGTTATGTAACTTAGTAGGCTTTAAAATGTAACTAAAAAGGATTAAACAAAAACACAATATTAGACTTACTTTTTTATGTGTGTCGTAATCAAATGATTATTGGCCACAGTCACTAGGCTGTCTAATTTTAATTGTAGAAAGAAGTGTTCTGCATTTGAAGTAAGGTTGGCAATTTACCATTAGGATGGAAGGATGTGTTAATGTATTTGAGATAATAACATCAAGATAATTGTAGTATTTTTTTCATGGATTACATTTTTGAGTAACACCATAATGACGCTACTATTATGATATGATTTATCAAAGGGAGGTAATAAAGGGGAAGGGGGGTAATAAAACTACATTTCAATATGATTAAATAACAATTTCATTGATGGGTTTCTTGAATAACATAATATCTATATAAAAAGGGGGTATCGGTGAAAAATATTAAAACTTTTAACAAGAAGCCCATATGCTCACGTACAATTAGCGTTTCGCGACCTCTAATAATGAAATGGTTGGATATGTTTTGTAAAAAGCTGGCTGAATGAATCTTTAATTCCTCCAATGAACGGCACCTTGACCTCAAAGTATACATTTTACTTGCATTAGCTTAGCTGAGCATCTTGCTCATAGATGCATTATAAATATAAAATACGGCATTTTTCTTTATGTTTAAATTCCTCTCATTCAATGCAATTACGTGTGGAATATAAATGATTTCGTAAGAGGGGGATGTATTCTAAAGCACTGACATTAAAGGGACTATAAACCAGATGGTCTCACAATCGGTATATACAGTAATTCCTCAAAACAAGCCTAGAATTGTCTATATGAGCTAGTATGATGCCGATAATACATCATTTTACATGATTACAGAATATTTTGTCGCTGTCTTAGCTGTGTTCACCCGTTTAAAAATAGTGCATAATGGTTTCCAAGTTAACAGTGTGTTTAGTTAGCATGTAAAAGTCACTTGATTAGTATAGGCTTATATACCGATACTATTTTTAACTTTACTGTGATTTATGTGGTAGACAGACCTTGAAATCTTTCGAATTAGAAAAATACGCAAAAACTGCGAAATATACATGTTTCGAAAGCGATATGATAAACCAATAAGCAAGATTTAAAGTATTGTACACAACGATTTCACTGGTATGTAAGTGTTTGACTATTTTCTCTTTTTGTAATCTTGTGTCTAGACCCTATATTATTTAATAATCACTAACCATTGCGATGGTTTTCCACATCCCCATAATTCAGCAAACGAACGGATAAAACAAACCGCATTTTAAATCAAACGTACTAAATGTGATTTCTATTAAACAACTTAGTCTTAAAAATATATTAAAGTTACGCATGCTTTTTCCTAATATATTCATAAAATGAACAAACAAAACGATCAATTTTAAGCCAGACACTATAATCAATCACAATTATCAAACTTAACTATGGTATTTGATCAACAGTTACGTCAGTGTTCCGTAAAGATGAATGATTGCTTAAACAATCACTTACCTAGCATGTATATTTAGTATATTTATATTACTTTCAATTATTAGTATTGATGTAATAAATAATTATTATTATTTTTATATATTTTTTAATATTTATATATATTTATTTAGATTTGTTATTTATTTAGATTTGTTATTTATTTAGATTTGTTATTCTTTAAATAATATTTATTTTATTATTATTTGAATTATTTATATTATATCTATTTTATATTTTTCATTATTTATATAAAAAACAACATTCATTGTATTTATGTTATAACTATATGTGTTTATAAAATATTTTTTGTACTTGTAAATAAGCAGCAAGCATTTCGCTTTCATGTAATACTAACACAATATTGGGTCCCCAGATTTAAAAATAACATCACTGCCATTGGCTGAATAAAATGACAAACTTATTTGAACATCATATACCTTAAAACGTTTCTTACACTTATTTGATTGCATAGTTCCCTCAGAACCGAATGGATTTAATTTAAAGTGTTGAAAGGGGCGGGGGTGTATTTCCCCAAAGGATATGTTTGAAAAATTAAAGTCCAAAATAATGTTGCGTTTGGGACTTATTGCACTATATTGAATAAGAAGTTGTTTTTTTAGATACCCCCCCCCCTCTCCCCGCCCCCTAAGACCGCTAGTGTATACCATATTTTGAAATAAAAATGGTTCTTACGAGTATCTATAACAAAGAAAAAAACAGCATTTCATTTAATGAAAAGGTTAACCAGAAACTGCTGTTTATTAATTAAAATGCTTAAAATTTGAACGGTTTCAACAAATTTTTTAAACCACCCGTTGCTTCACAAACCAATTTCAGGTTGAACGGACTAATCGTCAAGGTTTTGGTAACCGTTAAAACACTTTTTACACAAGCCGATTTAATTTATAGCAAAATCATATATACTAGTATGTAGTATAGAAGCTTCTCAATAGTATACATGTATGTAGCGTCTTATATAAATGTGTATATAACTAAATATGTCTCCTTCAAGGGACACTGTCATAAATTGGCACACAAATGCATCTGAACCGGCATACATCCGAGGTTGTTTTCGATAAAAAAATGACCGAGGAGTTCCGAATGTTTGCAATATGGGATATTACAGCAGCTCTCTCACAGATTGACCGATTTGACTTTTTTTCCTTTCAATGAGCCAATTTTTGTGTAAATATATGGAAACCAATGATGTAAGAATACTGCAAAAAAAAGTTCGCAGTTTTTCATATTTTTGATCGGAAATTGATGTTTTATGGCTAAAACCGTTACCAACGCTTTACGTATAATGAAATTTTCAGCAGTTTTCCAGCTGCGATCTGTTCTATTGTGAGTTATCTTATGTGACTTTATTGATGCGAAAAATTGTCTTATTTTGCGACAAAACTAAGAGACTGAACTTTTTCATTTTTTGTATTGGAAAGAGCCATATTTTTGCAAAAATGCATGGATACCAGTTATATATGACTGCTGACAAAAAATAAGATCGCATTATTTTTATATTTAAGTTAAAAAATGATGTTTTATGCATTTTTCTTAAACGCAATAAAACATTAATTTACCAACGGAAACATGACAATCTGCGATTTGATCTATTGGCAGCAGTCTTTTATCTTTGGTTTGCAGATATTTACGCAAAAATTTGATCTTTCCAAGACAAAAAAATCAAGTTGTTGTAAAAACGGTATTTCTGTGAGAGTGCAGCTTAAGTTATTTTCGAACTTAAAAATGTATGTGAATGTAACTTATGTGGCTTAAGTAAGAAAATGATGTCTTTTGAATACCGGCACTGAAACGGCTTCAGCTTAGCGCATACACTGCAAGCGGGGAACCAACGTTAGCTATTTTGAGAGAATGTAAGCGTAAAGTTGCAAACGTGGCCGTTTTTTCTGCCCCCCCCCCCAACCCCCGCGTAAAGTTGCAAACGCGGCCGTTTTATCTGACCCCCATAACACACACACTGACATTCCTATAACGCAGTTTAAAGTGGACGACTCTTTATTGGGGTGTCCCTTGAAAATTTACTGTGTACTAAACTCGCACCTGGCTTTGCTTTCACAATGCTGGAAATATCTGCTTCCCGGCTTGTCGTTGCATGACTAACTGTAAGCGCACTGATTAACGGCGTTTTAGTGGGACTATCCAGTATAGAGCTAGAAAATCTTCCTAGCTTCGGTCAAGGTAATGTATGTTGTTTTTTCGGTAATTAATCATGACAAGGTATATGAAGACGTTTGACCGGAAATTGTTGCAGAACTATGGACAGAAGTACTTGTCTCCGGCTTTTAGCAGTCGTTGGAAGCTTGTGTATCTTGGTTCCCGGTGTAAAAGGCGGTATGATGAGCCCACTCGCTAGGATGAAGGATCCCGCAATTGGTATAGATATAGATGTATATACATACATATAAGCAAAACTGCATGTTTTAAGGCCTAAAAAATACATTTCGTTTGGGTTACCCGACCCTACCTACGACTTAAGCGCCGACCCTACCGTTTTTATAGTATGTTGGTAAAATTAAAAAAATATAACAATAATAATGAATGAATAATAATAATAATAATAAATTGTTATAACATGCAGTTCAAAACCTTTAAAGCTTTTTGTCAGTTTATAACTATATCACCATTATAAAATATGACAATTACGTTCCTATATAAAGCCTAATGAAATTGAGTAAAAAAGCCTTCCTGCCCTACCTGTTTTTGAAAAGGATGTAACCCTAACCAAACCACTTTTGGCCTAATTAAATCATGAACGAACAACTGTTTATAGCTGGCCCCAATTTCTCGAAACTTCTTAAGTCCCTTATAACAGGATTAAGTTAATCTCACTATTTTTGTTGTTCTATAAAATGTGTTATATTTTCTTCTTCAAGAATTTTTAGAAATTATGTAGGAATAATATATATGATTATCAGAATAAACCATTTTTCATTTATCAAAATCCATTTTCAGTATGTATTTTGGCTAATTGAAATAAGCGACTTAAGCCTGTTAAGCTTAAGAAGTTTCGAGAAATTGGGGCCTGCACTCTCGCAGATTTACCATTGTTACAACTTTTTATTTTTATTTTTTGTCCTTGATAGAGCAAATGTTTGCATAAATATCTGCAAATCAATAATATAAGTTTGCTGACAAAAAATCAGATCGTAGATTTTCATATTTCCGTTCGAAAATTTATGTTTTATGGCTTAAACCGTTACTAACGGTTTAAGAAAAATGCATAAAACATCATTTTGTGACCTTAAATATAAAAGTATGCGCTCTAATTTTTTGTCAGCAGTCTTATATAACTGGTTTCCATAGATTATCGCAAAAATTGGCTCGTCCCTAGACAAGAAAATTTAAAAAGTTGTCAAAACGTTAAATCTGTGAGACTGCAGCTTTAATGCGTTGTAGGGTGAGAGTGGTCTAATGGTATAGTTGTCCTAATCTTTACCAAGAGGTTCTGGGTTCCTTCCCAACTAGGGACCATTTCCTACGACCTCTCAAAATGGACACAGTCCTGGTTTCTATTGAAGGGTATTGAAGCAAAAATTGTATCTTGCATTCGTATTATGATGTATTGTACAGTGTGTCTATACCACGTGATAAATTGCGTCATAAATGATACGTCGGAAGGCAATATTTTGATTTGAAAAAAAGACTTTAAACAAAGATAACTTCATTATTTCTTCACCATTTTAAATGAAAGGTTACAGAGCCCCGCCTTCGATCTTTCACCAGAGTTTGATTGGGATTTTAGTTTCTTTAAACACTTCGTCAAACCTTTTCACAATACGGCCGTCTGACGGAGCACTGTCAAAACATGATTTTGGAAACAGGTTTGTCGAAATGTTTGCTAAAACTAATGACTTTATCAAATTTCGGTGATAAAGCAAATGCGGGGCTCTTTAAGCGGCATAGACTGCCCTATGTTTGATGTAGAAAGGTGTTGTACAAGAAAAGTTATCTTTGATTTAAGTCTTCATTTAAAGCAAAATGTTGCCTTCCGACGTAGCATATATGACGTAATTTATCACGTGGTATACACACACTGTTGTACCATGCTTGGTATATTCGACCATGCATTATTCGTCCTGATGCTTGCTGACATTCGTTATTCATGTTGAGTATTGGAAAACGAATTAAGGGAAGAAAGTTAGCCAGGAAGTTAGCTATAAAGCTAGCTAGAGTAAAATGATAGCTAAAATAAGAATATTTAACTGACATTAATATATGAATTAATAAATGACTGACGAAAAATTCAGAAAACATACCCATACACATGTATGCATAGACACATGTTGAATGTCACTTTAAACCAATCAAGATACAAGAAGGAACTTTCACGAAGCTAGCATAACAGAACAGAACAGAACTTTTATTAGGCATAAACATTAACATGTTCGTAGCCAAATGTATATATATACATAACAGTTGCCCATATAACAAATTAAGGATGCAATAATGCAAGATGTAAAAGTAACAAGGCAAGATGTACAAGTCAGAAAGCAAGATGTATTTTTTGCTTCAATACCCTTCGTTAGGTTTCTACCCAGGACAAAGACTCGAGAGTGATCTTATTTGTTATCAGCTTTCGTCACATTCGAGCTAAAATAAACTAGTATTTGCTAAGTGCAATCATTGTTTTGAAAATGTTGCATTTCATTTATTGTATAAAGTAAATTATGTAGCTAAATTATGCACCAGTCAATTGTAACCAAGCCCCCCAAGGATGGGGGTATACCGGGGATAGCCGGGGAAATGGGCCGTGTTTTTACCTTCCAGGCGGCCCCGAACTGCCAGGTGAATGCTGTGGTTTTGTCTTCGCGCCAAAAAATAGCAGGGAATGGGCCCTACCAGCAGTTCGGGGATTTACCCGGGCTTGGCTGAAAGTCAAAGAGCCCGCTAATCCCCGGACCTGGGGGTCGTGGTTACAATTGATTGGTGCATTACACTGTACTTACCGATGCATTCACCATATTTATGTTTATTTCGAATGTTTATAGAATAAGGTGGAGCTAATTCTCTCGACATGATATTTATAAATATGAGAGTCAACCGAAATTAGAATACAACCTACATTTACAGGCAATCATTTAGTACTAGGCTAAATCAGTAAGTATTTCAACTTTTGGAGGGTGTTTAAAGGTCAGCCCACTGCCACTCATCCGATACACACTCCCTGCGTCAGATATTACTTTGGGTCATCTAACTGACTTAGAATACAACCTTATTGGCTGACAACGCAAGATCTCACACAAGGAGTGTGTATCGGATGAGAAGTAGTAGGCGGATCTCAGATCATCCGCGAAAGTTGGACTTGGACTTGATTAAGCCTAGTTTTTTTATGAATTTGCAATTTCATTGGCTGAATATGTAGGCTGTACTCTGACTTTTGTCATTTCATTGGCTAAATATGTTTGCTGTATTCTGATTTATGTCATTTCATTGGCTGAATATGTAGGCTGTATTCTGACTTATGTCATTTCATTGGCTGAATATGTAGGCTGTATTCTGACTTTTGCCATTTCATAGCCTGAATATTTAGGCTGTATTCTGACTTATGTCATTTCATTGGCTGAATATGTAGGCTGTATTCTGACTTATGTCATTTCATTGGCTGAATATGTAGGCTGTATTCTGACTTATGTCATTTCATTGGCTGAATATGTAGGCTGTATTCTGACTTATCTCATTTCATTGGCTGAATATGTAGGCTATATTCTGACTGTTGTCATTTCATTGGCTGAATATGTAGGCTGCATTCTGGCTTTTGATACAATTTTATCAATACAACAAGAGGGTTTTATTCACTTGTCACATGCAACTACTTTTTTCGATGCCTATATAAACCTGACCGAGTCCTTTAACACTTAAAATGTATATTAATATTACATGTATTTGCAAGTTATGCTGTAAGTAACATTTATTAAACATAGTTTTCATTAGACATTTCTTACTATAGGTTGACTGTATTTTGAAATCAGGAGTGTACTTTATATCTTATATTAACTGCCTATAAATGCTCATATTTAACATTATATTTACATTTCAGAACAAAAACTTTCTATGAAAGGTAAGCCACACTTTGAATAGGATTTTTTTTTCAATTTTGATTAATTCAAGGTTGTCCTCATCTGAACGATTATTAAATTTTAAAAGAAGACCGAAGTTTGAATTAAGAGTATAACAAATGTATAAAACAATTAAAATAATATATTAAAAATGATTCTTATAACCGAGAATGTATTGTTTCTGAAGTCTGTCAAAGGTAACCGTCAAGACCTGTTTAACGTTCCTTACTATTCGTACCTATTTCTTTCGTACCAGAATTAACTCATTCCGGATGCCGAGCTCCTATGTCTAAGCTGATGCTTCATTATACACTCATTTTAATGCCTTTATTGTTAAGATTCGAACTTTTATCTTACGTACCAGAAGGCATTCATTCCCGACGCGACATTCGGAACTCCTCGAACATTTTAATCGAAAACAACCTCGGATGTATTTGGACGGTCATACTCAGTTTAGTAATTCGGTATGTTTAAGTCAGCTGCAAGTAGATCGCGTAGTAATTTAATCTAGCAGCTAAACTTAATGACTGAACTCTTGTAAATCTTAATTATGTTTGCCATAATATACTTCACAAGCAATCAATTTAAACTAATAAATCAATCAATACAAGCTAAACACATCATTTAATTAATAATATAATTCAACAATTACGAACTACTTCTACTGATGTACTTGCATACATCCGAGGTTGTTTTCGATATAAAAAAATGGCCGAGGAGTTCCGTATGCGGACGCGGAGCTCCGAGCGTATTTTACTTACCAGCCCGCATCCGTTTCAACGGAACCTTTGCTCACAATCGTAGCTATTTTTTCACTCCAGAACTCACTCATTCTTTGGTCCGAGCTGGAATCCTATGCTACCCTCTACATCCATTTCAATAAAATTCTTGAAAACATTCGTACCTGTTTATTTCGTACCAGAGTGCATGAAATCCGGATGCCAAACTCCGAGCCTTTGTTACTTACCACATCCCACCAGCTGCTTCAAGTTCATAATGTGTAAGCCGGGAGAAAAAGGAGAAATGTATGTTGAGGTAACGATTAGTTTTATTCAAAACGTACTGCCATCATATGGATGGCGATCCTTGTAGCAAGTTTTGCTCTTAAAGGCCTAGTTTAAGAAATGTTTGGCATGATAATCCCCTGCTGTGCATCTCCTGCTAATTGCACTGGTGTCACAGTAGAGGCAAATTTCCTGTGTATTCGTTTATTGGCTCTGGGCCATTTAGTGTCCATTTCTATAATAAAACATCCAAAAAATGAATGCCGATACTCAGATCGGAGATCTGATAAGAGGGATCGAGGCAAGTAGAAATGATCAATAAACAGAGGTTGTGTACTGTTGTTTTTGTTGTTTTTTGTTTTGTTGTTGTTGTTGTTGTTGTTGTTTTTTTTTTTTGTTTTTTTTTTTTGGGGGGGGGGGGGGGTCACTAATAGAAGGCTTAAAATCTAGACCTTTAATCAAGTTTATTTTAATGGGACGTAACTGATGTTGGAAAACCGCGTGGCCAGGCCTCAATATCAAAAAATACTAAAGTCAAATCTTAATCTTAGTGTCAACTCATTTAACCACATAACATCAAAAGTTATTAAAATGTTTTTTTACTCTTAAAAGCGCGTTCTTTCACAGAATAGGCCTTATTTAAGATTTCAAGGAAAAACTATTCTACAGCCAAATATGAATTTGAGTACATTCATTGTTTTTCAACAATTTATCAAGATTTTAAGTGCAGACTCAGAATAGCTACATAACTGCAGGATAAACTCAAATTTTTATTCTTCTGACATATTCTATGTAAGAAATAGGAATCGATCACTCGGTTATAAATTCAGCAGTTTAAACCTTCAATGCTCAGCTGGAAAGACATTCGGAACTCCTCGGTCATTTCCCAATCAATGAAAAATGGCCGAGGCGTTCCGAATGGCCGAAAAGAAAGTCACAATGTTGCAGTTTTGAGTATTGTGTCTGAATTCAGACTTTTGACTGTTCGATAACATTGACCCTGGGTGGGTCCTTGTAGTACTAACCATTAATATATCCTTAAGAGTTCTTTAAGAGTTCTTTAATATGTACCAACTTTTAATTAACTTACTTCCGTTGCGATAAGCTTGACCTGTATTTTATAACTTGTATGTGGGGTGGGGGGTGGGTGTGGGTGGGTGGGGGTGGGTTCAAATCCGTTTTATTGTGGTATTATCATTGAATATGTAATAGTTAATCTCTTTTTTTCTCTTAATCATTCGAAAAGTGCTTCATTCAGTTTTATCATTGAATATGTAATAGTTTTTTGTTTGTTTTTTCTCTTTTTTTCTTAATCATTCGAAAAGTGCTTCATTCAGTTCCTTTTTATTGCTGTTTTTAATCGATTAAACTGGTAAAAATCGTTCACATCCATGTATTGGTCGGACTATTTATCATGCTTGTAACTGTTTTGTTTTAGACGATGCCGTGCGGTTTTGGGACGATGTGGCAACACCAAGAACAAGGGCGCGATCCTGTATGCGATCGATACGATCTTGTTGCCTGCCCAAATGGTAGGTGATTGTTGGAAGGTCAATCGAATCACCTCGGTCATGCCATTGAAAATAATCTCAGTTGAATATCGTTGCATTGGTAGAAATAGTTAGTAATGATAACAATAATAATAATAATAATAATAATAATAATAATAATAATAATAATAATAATGACGTAACGTGCGCATAAACTTTTGCTCATTTGTCTATAAAATCAAACTACAATTAAATGTTGTTGTTTTCTGTCAAGCTTTTCAATGGCATATTGAGATTTATCAATGAAATAACAACAGTGATAATATCTTTTTAATATGTTCGTCGTTTTAAAACGTAATATGAACAGCAGCACCCACAGAATGGGGAGAAATTTCAACGACGTTAATTCCGAAATGTCTTCTTATGTGCATACAAATTGGCCCGTTTTTTTTCTAAAAATGTGCACTTTTTTAACTAAAATTTTAAGCATATGTTTAAATTAAAAATTGTGTGGTTCAGTGTAAGATAGCAATATTATTCCCCTTGTCAACAAAAACTAAATATTTCACTAGTGGCTACACCATTTGTGAAATATAACCTAAATTGCTCACTCTGTTAAATGTATTACGATCTTGAACTATAACAAACATATAAGCCTCTATATTATCACCAGTTAATCTCTTTGATTTGCATTCCAAAAACAATTATGTTAAACTGTTCTCAAAGATTAAATGTTGTTGTTTTTCTCTCCAAAAATCACCATCATCAGACAAATGCAAAACACCAGGTATGGTGAGTTATAAACACGGGGACAATCACTGCCGAACGTATTGGGAATGTAAAGGAGGCAACTCTGTGCCGCAATGCTGCGAAAAATACCAGAGATTTACGACGGTTAACGAAACTCACGGAGCATGTGTCAACGATTCCACATGCGAAGACGTCTGTCCACTGCTGAACGATGGTATGTTATATGTTCTCGATGCACCCATTTAATTAAATCTTAGAACGATGTAGCTAATCGGATTACTTGTAATTAATGACCACAATACCCATTTATAGGGGCTGGGGAAATGTTTTTGAGATGATAAAGATGTGAACCTTGGTTGGTATTTATTATTGGTCATAATTTAATTTAAGAACGATGTAGCTAATCGGATTACTGGTTATTTATAGCTGATTGCGGTTGCATTGAAGTAAAAAAATATTTTATCACGTGTGGCATTCAAAACTCCAAAGCTTTATTACCTATTTTGGTCTTTATTTAAGATAAAACTATGAGTGTGTCTTAACATTCCTAAAGTAACTCGCTCCTGGTTTGTAAAGTGCACTTTTTAGTTACGAAATAAAGTGTAGCAAATCATAAGGAATGTTAAAACAAAAAATACCAAAAGCTGGAACTCTTGAGCAAATGTTGATATTTGCTCAAATATCGTCTTTGATGACCACAATTTTCATTAGCGTTAATAACGCGATTGAAAATTAATTACGGCTGCGGTGTTGCGTGATTGGTTGATTGACATTATCACGTGACGTTATCAATGTATCATCAACAGATCAACATATCCACCACTTTTGTTAAAGTCCCGGTGGCCACGTGGACCAGTCGGTTGTTTACTAAAAGAATATTGACTTTTCCGGCGTGAGTTAGAACCCCACTAAAACATAAATACTTCTTTATGATAAATAAGTGTTTTCAGATACATTATCGGGAAAACTTATTTTTGGTCCAAACACATGAGCGAGTCACTGGAACAATGCAATAGTCTGAGTTGGTTTTGCATAATTCAATTATAAGTATTAACTTTAAACAATGATTACGAAAACCATAAAAAAAACCCGAACGCTTACCATATTTGAATTTAGTCCACGTGTCATTAAAACAAGCATACATCCGACAATTAGAATTTGAAGGGAATATTAATTATATAGCACTTGATTACACCACTGTGTTATATTTTAGTTAGAACATGTAAGATAAAATCTTTAGGACTAAGAAGGGGGAGCAAGCGAAATACAGTGTACTTACTTTATGTCATAGTTAGATGGCATGAATTAATATATTAATGATTAAGAAGGGGCGGGATGAGCGTAGCGAATGAGCCCTTCTTCATCATTTAAATATTACTTCAGGTCATCTAACTTTCATAGGATACTACCTCATTGGCTGACTCATAGTCAACGCAAAATCTGGCGCATGGAGTGTGTATAGGATGAGTGACAGTAGGAGGACCTTAAAACACCCGCGAATTCTGTAATTCTTATTGATTAAGCCTAGTACTTAATAATTGCTTATCTGCAACTTCACTGTCTGAAAATGTAGAATGTATTCTAATTATTGTTTCAAGCGACCTGTCAAGGAGGCGGCGTAAATGCCTCCAGCTTTCCAGACGGAAACTGTCGGACATACTGGGATTGCACTTCGGGACATCAACATCCGGTCTGCTGCCCTCAAGGCGAGGGCTTCAACGTGTTCAGCTCCACTTGCGAGCCCGATGCAACATGTTTGGGCACTTGTCCAACCGCTTATGCTGGTAATAGTGTAACTCTTATTTCCCCAATCTACACGACAGGCCAATTCAAGCGTCTCCATGTATATTAATTAATTATGAAACGGCATATTGTTAAAAAATTGTTGATGATGATGAAAATGATGATGATGATGATGATGATGATGATGATGATGATGATGATGATGATGATGATGATGATGATGAAAATGATGTGATGAAAATGATGATGATGATGATGATGATGATGATGATGATGATGATGATGATGATGATGATGATGATGATGATGATCATCATCATCATGACGATGATATGAAAATGATGATGATGATGATGATGATGATGATGATGATGATGATGATGATGATGATGATGATGATGATGAAAATGATGTGATGATGATGATGATGATATGATGATGATGATGATGATGATCATCATCATCATCATCATCATCATCATGATCATGATGATGGTCATGATGATGATGATGATGATGATGATGTGATAATCGTTCAAATGTTCAACATACGTCTTGTACATTTTAGAATCGTGCTCAATAGCTGGAACTACGAGTTATGATCTAGAAGATGAAAACTGCAGAACATACATGAAGTGTAGCCAGCAAGGTAATTAGATGCACTTCCAACAAATTATATCTATTCTTTATTAAAAATCTGTAGTCGATCCAAGTATTAGTTAGAATATATTGTGTTAAGTTTTACTTTCGGAGCTCCTCGGCCATTTTTGTCGAAAAAAATCTCGGATGTATATGGACGGTTTACATACTCGGTATGTTTAAGTCCGCTGCAAGTAGATCGCGTAGTAATTTAAATTTTGCGGTTAAACTTTATGACTTAACTCTTGAGAATCTTAATTATTTTTGCAATAATACACCTCACTGACAATAAATTTAAACTTAGATCAATAAATACAAGCTTAAACACTACATTTAATTAATGATAAAATTCAAAAAATTACGAACTACTTCTACTGATGTACCGGCATACATCCGAGGTTGTTTTCGAAAAAAAATGGCCGAGGAGTTCCGAATGTAAGTTTTAATGATTAATAAGGGCGGAGACAGCGAGGCGAGCGTGCCTTTTTTGTCGATACGTTTTTACACAATATCACAGGTGCGAAACAGTGACTCCAGCTCTTTTAGGAGCTGTATATAAAAAACGGTCATCATCATAGAACGACATACTTTTCTTTGATCCACTACAATTGATTTCTTTTGGAATATTATTGGAGTAAAAAACTACTCAATAAACAGTAACCATATAATAATATAGATATTGTGAGGGGATTGTTTAGCCCCATCGACATTTCTCAAATAAGCCCTCATAATTGTGATATTAGATAAAACAAGGAGTCATACTTACGTTTTATGATGATGTCTGTTCGTTTGCTCTAGCTCGGAAGTTCCATTGGCTCTTTTTTATATACAGCTCCTAAAAGAGCTGGAGCCGCTGTTTCTCATTGTAATATGGCCGAACTAACTTGGATAATTAATCGTTTTCTGCAGGCAGGAAACCCAAATATGACGTCATGTCTGTTAAGTTGTACAACAACAACAACAGCAAGTATTAACGATTGCGATTTCATCGGCTGGAAATGTAGATTATACCAATTAATTAAGCTCAATTATAAAGGAATAACTCTCGATGCAATTTCTTTGATATACACCAGTAATTTTGTCCGTTTGAAGGATTTTGTGTTACCCTTAATATACATGGTTACTGGTTGAAATATAAACTACCAAACTAATGCACCAATCAATTGTAACCACGCCCCCCCCCCCCAGGTCCGGGGGTATACCGGGGATAGGCGGGGAAATGGGCCGTGCTTTAACCTTCCAGGTGGCCCTGTAGTGCCGGTGAATGTGGTTGTTTGGCATTTGGCGGTGATTTTACCAGCAGTTCGTCCCCTTTGGGCGGGGATTTTACCTGGTCTTGACTGGACCGAATGTCAAAGTCCCCGCTAATCCCCGGACCTGGGGGGGGGGGCGTGGTAACAGTTGACAGGTGCACAATTTGGTACAATTTCGCCTCACATTTTCTGAGCTACTTAGGCCTCCCTGTTTTATTTCTTCCAGGGCAGGCGGATCCCTATTGTTGTCGGCCGGGAAAGTTCTACGATGTAAAACTAAAGCAATGTGTGGAATCAACAAACGATCTCTGTAAAATGGCGAGCTGTCCCCTTGGTTACAAGGAGGGTGAGTGTTTACAGTCAAGTCGAGGGTTAGTGTTATTACGTGGCCGTAGTTGGGACTGTCTGGGCAGGGTTAGTATTCTATATTGGTCTTAACTGGATCTAAGAACGATGTAGCTAATCGGATTGCTTGCTATTTATAACTGACCAATAAGAGTGAATGAAGTCAATCATATATGACCATAAGAACGTTTGGCTCGCCAAACAGCGGGGGTTATTTTAAGATATTATCCCATTTATTATGACATGTTCGAGGGATGTCCGGAAATTACATGCACTTTGTTCAGAACAGACTTAAAGCTCATGTTCAATATTTATTTTCGATGAGATGTCACATTTTACTTGTTTCTCGCTTATGTGAACATAGGACGCATCCTGCACTCACACCGGATTTCCAAAATCATTTTTTTTTTTAAATCTTATATTTCCTAACTAAAAACTACAGTGCCAAAACTGTGTAAAAAATATTGAAACAATTTTTTTTAAATAATTTGACTTTGGAAATCTGCTTTCAGTGGCATCCTGTATTCAATTTTGGAGATTCTTGTGAAGGCGAAATAAGCCGCCGATCCACAATCAATAAGAAACATTGACATTTGGGATGTTCCGATTGATTTGTTTATTTGTAATTAGCGGTTTTATGTCAGAAATTCGGTAACAAGAACAAATATTCATTAAGTCAATAGAATCACGCTGCAGCTTGTTAGTAAATTGCAAATGCAACGTGTACTGGATTTTTTTAGCTGATGGGCGGAGTAAAAATATAAATTAAAATCGTGTGAACGCATGTTAAAGAAAATGGCGCCACCAAGAATATAAAAATACCGTCACTATATTTTAATTTCATATCCGAAAATCAAAGGAGCTTAAATGACAAAATTCATTTCGTGGTTTGAAAATGATGAACTACTTAGACGACAATTATTAATGATTAATTAAGAAAAACCCCAACATAATTAGTTGTTCACACTGTGAAACGAAAAGAAACGATGAAAAAATGACTTTCATGATTATTTAACAGTTTTTAACGAAAAAGAGCGGACTACTTTATTTGCAATTAACGAGAATGGGACTCTAACTGCCATAAATATAAGATCACACAAACCACAAATAAATTTAATTATGAAATTCAATGTTTTATTATGTACTCTATAAAGAAAAACAACAACATTTTTCACAGTGAGATTGCATTAACAAAAGATCAATCAAACTTTCAATGCTTTGTATGCAATTTTGGATAACGTTTACACACCTTTAACCATACTGACAAGTCAAAATGCATTACCGATAGTTTAAAAACAATTACAAAAACTGTCACGTTTTATAAGAAAACGCACATGATTTAATTAAGTTTAAAGCTGCACTCTCACAGATTGACATTTTTTAAACTTTTGTCTCAGCACTAACTGAATTTGGTATCAATTCCATCAATACAGTCATATAAGATAACTCACAACAGAACATATCTAATTTGTTAGGGAAAACTGCTGATAATATCATTTTTTCTTAAAGCCTAAGTAACGCTTTTAGCCATAAAACATCAATTTCGTAGGTAAATATGAAAAACTGCGATCTGATCTTTTGTCAGCAGGCTTGAATCATTAGTTTCTAGACATTGACGCAAAAAATGTCTCATTCCAAGACAAAAAATAAATAAAAAAATTGTTGAAACGGTCAATCCGTGAGAGTGCAGCTTTAAAGGGACCCAACCACAGTTTGTCGACAATGATCATTGTAAACTTTATAAACGAATAACTGAGTTAAGTTTACGTATTTATTACTAACAGACAGCAATTTGAACACATTTTTGTAAATCTAAGCCAAAAATGATTGCAAAATAGAGCATTTTGTGCCATTTTTAATAGAATATTATCAAGATAGCTCCGTGTATTAGATGAGGTTTTTTATCATTAAAAAAGGATTCTGTTCACATTATACACGAAATAAAAAAGATGTCTACCCTGTCTGCCCATATTAAACTTGAACGAGTCTCTTTAATAAACACTCAAACAACAACAAGAAAAAACAGTCGTATTTCATTCCATTTCCCATACTTTTATACCGAAAACATTTTTTTTCTAATATCAATTACCATTTCCCACGAAAGTAACGAAACTTTGCCTGAAACATCAGAAATGTTCATTGCAAAATCCGCACCATTTCATTGCCCGTATTAAACTGAGAAAGATCAACTCGAGCAGTTTTCCGGAATCTTGTAAAATGCCCCTTAGTGTTGGACCATCCGTGATTGGTGAAGGCGAATCGATTGACATGCCTTGTGAAATTTCTTTCCTCCAAAAATGCGCACATTCTTAGAACTAGCGCCGGCGGCGATTCGATTTCTCGACATACCCTTTTATAGTTCTTCGCAATCGGCAGCGAGAAATATTGGCTGTTTGCAATGTAAACTGTGTCGTTCGTATCTCTTTGCTTGGTCCCTTTGTAGAAAAAGGGCTCCACACTGTCCCTGTAGTGGTGTGCATGGGCGTGGAATATTTGGTTCCCGGTAATGTTAGCGTACGTCATATAATACAGAGTTATATACCCTGAACCAGAATTGTCAACTGCTGCAGTCAACATCTTCGCTCGTGCTAGATTATCGATAAGAAGCTTGACGAATGGGTGTCCTTTTCGACAAAACATCAGGTGGTTAGAAATTCTATATGGTAACCCTTGCTCAAATACAGGGTGCTCAAATGGTTCCACCGTCAGAATGCACGGATATTTCATGGTGGCTCTGTCCAATGACCTCAAGAATGTATGATCTAGATCGGCATAAACTCCGCCGTATTCATACAAGGCAATGTATCTCACCAGCTCACTTTTGGCCACAGTGGAATCGTAGCTGTCATACAGAGCGAGACACTCGGAATATCTTGATTTAATTAAACCACGCCCACTTTTGCGACCCCAGAAGTAATACAGCCAATCAGATGCATCATGGTGTTTGAAGAAAGACTTGACGTTTCCTTGAAACTGAATTGGCACGACAATTCCTAAAGTGTCATCGTCGTCGTTAGTGATCCATATCTGGTGCATAATATGTGGTATTCTGCTATAATTTGCTTGGACAGACGGAAAATCTGACTTGACATTCGGTTCAAATCCATATTCGAGAGTTATGGCGTCATCAAGCGGCGCGTGGGCACCGTATTTGTTCACTCGCTGTTGCCATGGTAAACTGGTTCCTTCTTTCCTATCGTCCATTGTTGACCTGGAACCAGGGTTGTTTTCAACCGAAACCTGATCAATCACGTCTAGGTTTGGGCCGGACACTGGAAATATAGCAAAATAAAGTATCTGAAAAAACAAACACAAAAAAACAACTTTTTTTAAGTCTGTACAAAGTTTTGTATATCTGGAATGCATAACGTTTTGTTACATTTCCAATTTGTGATGTGTCCTCGGTGGGTCACACACTTATCCGTTATTAAGTGTACTGTAACCGTAACAAAATGTTGGTACACTGCAACCTTTGGCTTACTTACTTTGTTTTGAATCGGCAAAAGTACAGGTGCGTTGTTTTGACCCCAACCCCACTCAA
This sequence comes from Mya arenaria, assembly GCF_026914265.1. Taxonomy (NCBI): domain Eukaryota; kingdom Metazoa; phylum Mollusca; class Bivalvia; order Myida; family Myidae; genus Mya; species Mya arenaria. The sequence goes on from NC_069122.1 coordinate 19,611,570, forward strand.
CTACCACCCGCCCCCTCTACAACCGACCAAAAAATATTCGAAATCTCAAACAAATCCAGATGATGTATTAACGGTATTTTATGACATTATATCGAACTTGTGACAATTTCCAATATGCTGGAGGGGGCGGGAATAGTAGAGGGTAGTGGGGTCAAACAACGGACGGGTCACCTGTCGGCAGAAACTGTAATTATTTTTTTAATCAGATTTTATTTAGATAAACAACGCATCCCCACCGTCAATCTTTGTGACAACAATTATACGCCAATACTTTCAATATGTTTGAGTCATTTTCCTTTTAAGGGCCTTTCACAGTGCAAAGGTCGTACGAAGGACAAAAACTTAAAATATATATTTAAAAAAAACAACAATTTTTATTTAGTTTTGAGATTCAATGTATAGCAAGCCTGATTCATATATCAGTTGAAACATGTGTAACTGTAATTACGAGTTGAGCAAGTTTTACGAAATGATATTTTATAAGTTTTCCAATCAAAAAGCATTTACATTTTTCGAAAATGTCTAAATAGAAAACAAATATGTTTTAGTGTCAGAATTGTCAGTACTAAACAATGAATAATGTCTTGAGGCTTTGTGGTGATTGCAGCTAAAAGGTGTATGCATTTTTGTAAAAAAATAATTATTTCATCCACTATTGTTCATTATTTTATTTAATTTATTTATTTGAAAATATATCGTCAATAACCTACTAGACATTAAGGATTATAAGTATCTTCCATGGCCGAGAGTGTAAGATGGGTTCATTCCGTCCCGAGCGTAGGGTGTTTTGCGGAAACGAGGTTTACCGAGTGGCTATTGTAAATGTTTTTTCTCCCACCTCAGTTAAACAAAATTAAGTAAAAAAAAACATTTTGCTGGAACTCTTTTGTGCGTAGTGGAAATAAATGCGTATGGATATGTGATCATTCGTGGTTGTCATGGATATGCGCGCAGTGATTTAAATTATGTTAATTATCAAATCGGTCTTTAAATAGTTCTGAGGAGAGTGAAGTATTATTTCTTGAAAGGTGCGTGAAAACTGTTTTATGATGACACTTGAAGCGAGAAATAATTAAATAGCGTTCTAAATATTGCCACAAGACAAGGTTTCCATGATGCTAAAGACGACAGTCTTCAACAAGGGAGGTAATTACAATGTGTTGACCATTTAAAAGGAGTTCCATACGGGTATTTCATCTTTGCCCGTGGGCAAGATAAGAATTTCAAGCATGGTTAAAATATTGGATCTACTTATCTGAGGTGGGAGAATAGGTAGTCTGGGGCATTTTGACACAAAAACAAAGTCAAACAGATTCAAAAATAGAAATCTCTTGTATAGTTTGGTTAACTCTTTACTACCCCAAAACATGTCCCGAAGAATGTATGTTTTATTACACAATAGCATCGTTCGTCTTAATAAAACATGAACTTTAAAAACCTTTATTTTTTTTATTTTTTGGCCTTCCCACCCACTTTTACACTGTGGAAGGCAAGTTTGTCTAAAGTTACTCCCCTTTGATATTGATAAATCTGAAAACAGAATTATGCAAGGGGTATGGCCAATATGTATATACTAATCAATCTAAATATCACGAAAAGTATGAAGGCCCTTTGGAACAAGATTAAGCTAAGCACACCTTTTACACCTGAATATATTTCATGCCTTTGTTACAAACGAAATATACAAAAAGATAAAAGGAACTATCTTCAGACGTGTTGTCTATCTCTTTATATGTTTTAAAACATGATATAAATCCGCTTTTTTTAATGCAAACATTCAGCCGAACGCCTGTGCTCCAACTTATGTGTAAATGTCCAATATTCACATGGTTTCAACAGGTAAACAGCGGAAATATGTTCAAGAATGTTTTAAAAAAGAAAACAAACTTACGGTACAGCAAAGTGAATGCCGCCAGCGACGCAATAAGCACCTTCTTTTTAATTCTCCGCATTGCGAATAGACTCTTAGAAGATAGAAACAGAAGGTATAACAAAAGCACGATGCTCAAAGTGTTCAACCGAAATCTGTGTACACGAGGAAAATCTACATGTGTAGCTACTGACCAAATCGCAATATAACATGGAGAACACGGGAATCTCGTGGTAAACTCTCATTTTAGTGGAAATCAATTCAGTTAAATTCAAATGGTAATCTTATATTATGTCCTGTCGGGGCGGAGTTTATCTAATTGGATTACAATCAAACACTTTATATGCTTCATGAAATGAAATATTTTGCAAATTGTCGTGTCGAACATTCCGAAATTAAACCATACAATTTTATAAATAATAAAGAGTGAAACGAGGAGCATGCTTAATAATTTTCCAATTGAACATATGTTATTTTTGATAAAAAATCGAAATAAAGCTTTATTTACTCACACTCGATATATAATATACATACACATGTATAACATACATAAATTTTGAGTGATAAACCTTAAACTACTAACTAAATAATGCATTTATGAAAACATTAATTACTGATAACAAGGTTGTAACCGTTTATTAAATAGCTTAAAACGCAGAAACGTTAAATGATGGGTGAGTGCTAAAATATTGACTAAGATCTGCTATCGTCTCGTAAGGTAAAATTACCGTATTTTCTGCACCTTTCTTTCAAATTAAACTCGGTTTCCTTAATTAGAACCATTGTTTTCGACATTTTCGGTCTTTTTGGTATATTAAAACAGCTGTATTAATTGTGGTTAATCTTAATTGAGACTAAGAGTGCATCTTTTACTATAAATGTGTTCTCTTAAATTTCATTTTCTGCATTTTGTAAGCTGTGATTCACATGTCATATTAAATGACATATGATTGGAAATTAACTTACACTTTCTTATGCATATTTCCCGACGACAACCTAGAACCTCAACAAATATATATGGAAAAACTTAGGTTGACCTCGAAAAAAGATGGATTTGTAATTAGTTATCATGTCAGAGTCTTTGAAGTTTAAAATATTTACCAGGTGACCCTGGAGGTCGTTATAAGTATTTGTGATAGTGAATATAAGTACATTTGGGTAACATTTTAAAGCTGCACTCTCACAAATTGACATTTTGATATTTTTGTCTCAGAATTAGCTGATTTTGCATCAATATTTCAATTCAGTCTTATAAGATATCTAACAATAGAACATATCTCAATTGGGTGAAAAACTACCGAAAACTTCATTTTTCTGAAAAAATTAGAACGCTTTTAGACACAAAACATCATATTTCGAACGGAAATATGGAACAGCGATCTGCTCTGTTGTCAGCAGTCTTTTATCATTGGTTTTCACACAAATCGCAAAACACTGACTCATTCAAAGATCAAAAAAGTTGTCGAAACAATAAATAAGGGAGAGTACTAGTGCAGCTTTAAGTTGTGCAATAACATACTCTGTCAGTCCGATAACTTGTCAGTGAATGTTGAATATACACAATTAATAACTCTTGTATTTTAGTCTTTTTCACATGCCTTCTAATATTATAAATTATGGAGTAAGTAGATTCGCTCTCACCCGTGATGGTTTCCTTCGCCCCGTATATCTCATATCAGGTCACCTTCTAACCCCGTAACGCTTATATCACGTCAACAACCTGTTCACATGTTTAAATGTTTCATTTATTCATCGGAATATTCATCGGATTCGGAAAATAGACGCCATTTTGGTTCGATATAAATTTGGTGACCCAATATGGAAAAATATTGGGTCACCGCGTGACCAGTCCCGGACTAATGGCGTTGCGTCATTTATGTTGGGGGCGTGATATCATTTGATATCGGGTGTGTAAACTTTACGGGATAAATTTATATTGATCGTTGTGTTGCGGAACGTCTCGGACATAAACATAATTACCTTTTGACCTCGCGAAATCCTACTCCACTCCAGAACTCGTATAACTGTCCGTGCGTTTAAATTCATCATCATGCAATTGTCAGGGTCGGATTCATTAATTGATGTTAGATGCGTGACTTGGGAAATGTCCCTTACTCTTAGGAACTGCAAAACGTATCGACTTTAAATGATGGACTCGGACCTTCCCCTGTGAAATAATTGTAAAGATATCTGCCTTGGTAAGAGTCTGCGCATTCTTGGCCTATTGTTATACAGTGTGTATATATCACGTGATAAATTGCGTCATAAATGTTACGTCGGAAGGCAATATTTTGTTTTGATTGAAGACTTTAAACAAAGATAACTTTTCATTTTCTTTACCATTTTAACTGAAACATAGCGCAGTCTATGCCGCTTACGAAGCCCCGCCTTCGGTCTTTTACCAAAGATTGATTGAGAGATTAGTTTCTTAAAACACTTCGAAAAACATTTTCACAATACGGCCGTCTGACGTAGCACTGTCAAAACATTGTTTTGGAAACAGGTTTGTCGAATTGATTGATAAAACTAATCACCTTATCAAACTTCGCTTATAAAACAAAGGTGGGGCCCTTTAAGCGTCATAGACTGCCCTTTGTTTCATTTGAAATGGTGTAGTAAAAGAAAAGTTATCTTTGATTTAAGTCTTCATTTTAAGCAAAATGCTGCTTTCCGACGTAGCATATATGACGTAATTTTATCACGTGGTATACACACACTGTTATATTAGTAGGACAAAACTTAATCCAGTATCATCCTCGTCTATTCCATTCATCCTCCTCAAATAAACCTATATATGTATTATTATTTCAGAGTGCCGCTTGGGGGCGATTCCCAATGATCCCTCTCGTTTCAAGATGTTGGATTCCGCCGCTGAAATTATCATGCCCTGCTCGGTGGGAACAGAGTTCAACCCAACACTGTGCCAATGTGTCATGATAAAAAAAACCAGTGCAGCAAAGCCTGCTGGTAAGTCTCCTCATGTATACAGTCGAACCCCGTTGGCTCGAACTCACAGGGACTGGCAAATATACCTCGAGCCTCAGAGAGTTCGAGCCAATCGTGAATGCTGACATTCATTATGATGAGGTGAGTCATTAACATACTAAACAAGACATCGAGGACATCGAGCCAAGCGAGTTCGAGAAAACGGGGTTTGACTGTACTTTATACTGGCTACGTGCGAGGGCTATCGTCCTGCTCCGTGGCTACAATATTTAACATAACCCTTTGCCGATACATCCGAGATCCAGCGCCTATCAATGTAGCCAGGACCAAATTCCCCTCATGTATATCGTATCATGGCTAAGTGCCAGGGCTAATGTCCAGGCCCCGATTTCTCGAAACTTCTTACGCTTAACAGGCTTAATTAGCTTATTTCAATTAGCCAAAGTACATACTTAAATTGAATTTTGATAAATGAAAAATGATTTAATGTAATAAACATATAGATAATTCCTATCTTTAGTATAAAAACTCTTAAAGAAGTAAATATTACGCAAATTATTGAAAAACAAAAATAGTGAGTTTAGCTTAATCCTGCTATAAGGAACTTAAGTATCGAGAAATTGGGGCCTGGGCAACGTTTAATAAAGACCGCAAGGCTTTAGGTCGTAACTTTTCAGGCGTAACCTCTTTTAGGCGTAAACTGCGTTTCAATAAAAATGTAGTTACAACATATATCCCATAGAATCTGCCCGTAACTAAAAGGGTGTACCTAAGCATTTTTACGAAAAGCAAGGTTAATGACAACGTACTCTAATTAAAACGGGGCCCTGCTCCGTGGTTATTATGTTTAAAAGAACCCTTGTCAATGTGATTCATCGCCTATCAATGTAGCTAAGACAAAATGTAAGTCTCCTCTTGTACACTGTATCCTGGCTTAGCTTGAGCCTGGTTCCCTGCTCTACGGGTACCGCCTCAATATGTCTTCACTTCGATACCACCCCATCAGTGTAACTATGCTACAAAACCATCGTCTACATGTTTTTACTAATTTAATTGAATTCTCAAAGCAAACGTTGACAAAATTGTATGATTTGTAAATTTCAATTGTATATACACTTGAATTTTTTTTACGCTACATCCTTTTGATTTTATCCCACACTGTTTGTCTCCACACCACACTGTTTGTCTCCATCCCACACTGTTTGTCTCCATCCCACACTGTTTGTTTAAGCGAGCGCTCTACCACTTTTTTCTATACTCTATACAATTTAGAACAATTTGGAGAACCCGGGTATCGATCCTGGTACCACTCACATGTTAAGCGAGCGCTCAACCACTTGAGGTATTTCCCCATGTACCGCTTGACACAATGTCTATGATAAAAAAAATCAACTTAAAAAATCCTCTCGTCGTGACTGATGGGCACAATGTCTGTATAATAACCAGCTCCATTAGAATTATAACCTAAAGTCCTCAACCTCTTGTGCATTTATTTCATGTATAAGTAACCATTATGGTAATAAAATGAATTTTGAGTTGAGTTTTTAAAGTATGGCTGTTTTAAACAAACATATAAGTACTAGTATTTGCTGTTCATAGATAACATATGTTTCTTAAAGCTGCACTCTCACAGATTGACCATTTTAACAACTTTTATATTTTTGTCTTGGAAAGAGCAATTTTTTGCGTAAATATCTTCAAACCAATGATCTAAGAATGCTGACAAAAAATTAGATCGTAGATTTTCATATTTCCTTTCGAAAATTAATGTTTTATGGCTTAAACATTACTAACGGTTTAAGAAAAATGCATAAAAAATCATTTTTTGAACTTAAATATGAAAATCTATGATCTGTTTTTTGTCAGCAGTCTAATATAACTGGTTTCCATGGATTTTCGCAAAAATTGGCTCGTTCCAAGACAAAAAATAAAAAAGTTATCAAAACGTTCAATCTGTGAGAGTGCAGCTTTAAGGGTCTTCCGCAGTGCAATGTTTAAACGTTTAAGGATTGGATTGCTAAACGTTAAAATGTCTCAAAAGTTCTTGTTGCAATTAGTATTGATGAATAATCTGTTTACAAGACATCCTTTGCAACGTGATTTGGGGTATTAAAAACTTGAGTGAATTTTGCAAACGATATTTATCAAATTTTGGGTCAAAAATCAAATTTGCATTTTTTTGGGAAAAGTCTGACGACAATGGAAATACGTTTTTGGTTAAAAATGCTCCAAGCTTCACAATATCTCGTGTGTTTTTGATGATATGTGTTCAGATAAGAAAGTTATTCAATAAAAAAGTGGGAACAAGTGAATTGAGGTCAATTCTTGGTTACCAAAACAGAAACATCTTTCTTTTAAGTGTGTGTGTTTCAATACGTAGTTTAAAACCTTTTAAGATTTATACAGAAGATTTTTACCACAATTTTCCAATGATGACAGTAATTTTCTTACATAAAACCTTATAAAAATCATAAAATAAATTAAAAAAAAACATCTACATACCCTACCTGTATTTGAGAAGGATGTTACCATAACTAAAATATTTTTTTGCCTAAACATACTCATTTTTTAGAAAGACTTTTCCGAAAAAAATGCACATACTTTTCTAGTCCAAATCCTGTTTAATCTAAAAACTAAATATGTTGCTTTATACCATGATTGCACAGTATTGAACCCAAAACTGAATAAGAAAAACAAAACTGAAACACGCCCTGACCCTGCAAAACAACTTCAGCACTGTGAAATAACCTTTACATGCTTAAAGTAGCTCTAGATTGTAAAACCTTGACTTTATATGGAGAATCCGTTTATCGATCCCGATACCATTCACAGGATTAGCGAGCGCTCTACCAATTGAGCTAAGTCCGCTTCCTGTTGTTTTCATTTGTCAGTTACAATCCAAAACAACAACTGTCCAATTACAACATGAAACAAGAACGGCTAACGAGCAAAAAAATATTTAGAACCCGGTTATCGATCCCGGTACCTCTCACATGCTAAGCGAGCGCTCTATCACTTGCGCTTATTCCCCATGTTATACTAGACGCAATGTCTATGATAAAATGCAAGTTAAAAAAAATCTTATATTGTGCGCTATCTTATTTGAACCCCTTTTAAAGTGGCTACGAAACGTCATAATTCAGGAATGAATTGCGGACTTGGTGTCATTATTGGGGTATGAACGCAGTTGGGCTGACTAAAGCGTGTGGAGTCCGAAGGTTTAAGACAAAGTCTGCGTTATCAGCAGTCAAGTGCATTTTTCTTTTTGAGGTTAAATTTGCAAAGATGTTATAGATTACAACATACGTTCCCATTATGGTAACGATTTAGAAACCTAAGGCATTTTTAAAACAAAAGACGTATATTATTTTAGATGTATGGAAAACAGCATTGAATGGTAGTATAAAAATACATTTCTTAATAAGGAGTTTAAAACAATAAATCATCTCGGAGAATGCTGGTATCGATCTCGGTACCTCTCAAATGCTAAAGCCTGTCTCACACAGAACACACGGCTTATACGGTTGGCCACCCGTGTAAACCGTACATACAACCGAACCAACCGTGGCCTTATCCGAGTTACACTTGGGCCATTTGAGTGTATCCGTGAAAGCCGTGTATGATTTTTAAAACTTTAAAAAAACTGGCACGGGTGCCATGTCCGTGTATGATCGTATTAGCGATCGTACAAGACCGTGAGAGACCGTGTGAGACCATACGAGACCGTATATACAACCGCACATGAAGTCCACTCCACGAGTGAGCTCAACCGTGTCAATATCGTATATAAATCGTATGGAATCGTGTGAAACCGTTCCCAAGTCCTGCATCCAACACCCGGATTAACACTCGAATGTCACACGATCACCGTACGACCAATACGGTTTCATACGATCGCCATACGACCAATACGGTTCAAGTACGAATTATACATGGTCAAGTACGACCAGACACGGTCTCTACGTCTGTACAAAGCTCGTGTATGATCATACAGCACTCGAACACAACAGAAAACACAACTACCTGCTGCCACATTGAAACAACAGAGTACTTGCTACATAATGCCTCCAAAGAAGAAGAAGGTCCCCAAAAGAATCCCCACCATGGAAGATTCTACCAGCGAGAATACAACCCTTCTGTTGAGCCATTCTCTTGTCCAAACTTGCCTCCTTCTTCTCATTCTGTTGGCTTGTTCTTGTCTCCCCTCACGCCTCCTGGCCAAAATAATCTCAATGTCTATCAGTCTTATCATGATTTCTAATTCCCTTATTCTGTCATCTGCCATTTTTATAACTTTTCTGTTGAAAGTTCAAAAATTTATCAAGCCAAGCCATCAAAACGAGTCAATTTATATCAAAACATACACGAATGTGTGATAATTCGAGCATAACTCGGAACAAAAGTCGGTGGGACCGTATGTAAACCCTGTAAATGTCCAGTTAATCGAGTAAAAGTCGTGTTTTTAATCGTACTAGGCCGTAACAGACCGTACTAGACCGTACTTGGAACCGTACAACAATCGTATGAAAATCGTTTGCAAATTGTGTTCAAACCGTGACAAACCTTGCTTGACCGAGTATATCCGTGCTTTGTTCGTACATACTCGTGCTACATTCGAGTCTAAATCGTACTAACTCATGCCCAGGCACGGTTGGAGCTCAATACTCGTACCAGTCAACCCGTGTATAACCGAGTATACCATATTGGAGCCGTGTGCCCAACCGTGTTCTGTGTGAGACAGGCTTTAAGCGAGCGCTCTACCACTTGAGCTGGGGTCCCCTTGACATTCATTTTTTGTTTGTAAATATTATTATAGAGCTCTTAATGGAGATTCAAATTTTGAACGTTTCACGCATATTCTGTTATAAAAACAGTGAATCATTCATTAACATGTCTTTCACTTCTAGGTTGTACACTGGCCATTCATTTTGTGCCTCCCGATTTGAAGAACAAAGGGACTGCACAAGCCGCCCTGTTAATGATTGGGGGCCATGGGCAAGGAGAGAGAGGGGTCGGCAACATGACTAACGTTTGGACCGGAAGGACCGGGATAAACATACCTTTCTACGGCTCACAGTCACTCTGGGACTTTTACCTGTGTGTGAGTATAACTTCTCTATTAATTTCTTAAATTTGACGATGGCGGTATTGTTTGCATTCCAGTGTATCACTCAGTCCAATCCAGATAGGGGCGTAACTTAGGGGCGTAAGCTTGTTACTAACGCCCCATCCCGAGAACCGCAATTTATTTGGTTTAAGGTTTTGACAGGAGGGTTTAGGGGAACTCCTGGATTGTTTTTTTTTTAAATTTCTAATCCGAAATAGTGCAGGTTGTGCGTATGCTTCTACTTTTTTCTCCTTTATTGAAATCGAAAGTAAACTTGGACGAGTTGGGGGGATGTTACATTGCCCCCCCCCCTCCTGCCCGGAAAACGACGCTTATCGCATTTTATCAAAAAAATTGTTTTGCAAAAATGCAAAGTATAATATCTGTGTGTTTTAAAAATACCATCTATAATGAAATGCATTAGGTTTTTAATGCCAAATTTCAATATCAACGAATATCACCATGACAATTCTTAGATAATTCAAAAAATAAAGTTTAAGTTTTAAACTAACAGACATTGTGACATTACTACACAATTTGTTTCGTTCCATTTTCAGTTGTTGGTGCAGCCGAAGTCTATATCAATTGTCAAGCAGGTTCTTCTTTCTTCCTGTTTTAAGTTTGGTAAGATATAAGAAACGCATCCGGAGCTCCTAGGCCATTCTTACAGAAAAACCTCGGATGTATATGGACGGTTTTCATTCTCATAAATCGGTGTTTAAGTCCGCTGCAAGTAGATCGCGTAGTAGTTTATTTTAGAAGTTAAACTTAATGACTTTACTCTCGGGAATCTTAATCATGTTTGCAATAATATATTTTACTGGCAATCTATTTAAACTTAAATCAATAAATACAAGCTAAACACTACATTAAATTAATGATATAATTAAAAAAATTACGAACTACTTCATTTGATGTACCGGCATACATCCGATGTTGTTTTCGATAAAAATGGCCGAGGAGTTCCGAATGAGCATAATAATTCATCACGTGTTATACACACACTGTTACCGCAGGCACTAAAATTGCCCTGCTTTGCCCATACGACCGTTACATTGTCGTATCACTAATGCACAAGAGGGAAAAATACAATCGAACCTCTGGCTCGAACTGGACCGATTTTATTATACTGAATGTAATCATTCCCGCTTGGCTCGAACTCCCAGAGGCTCGAGGTAATTTTGCCGTTGCCTTGGAGTTCGAGCCAACGGGGCTGGACTGTATTAAACTTATAATTAAAACAATGTTTCTATCAGTCGTTAGTCAGTACTTAACAAAACTGTTTTCAGACCGTGATCCTTAAAATTGCACTCTCACAGATTGATTATTTAGACATTTTTTAAATATTTTTTGACTTGGTATAAGCCACTTTCTTTTGCATATATGCCTGAAAAACAGATAAAAGACTGCTGACAAAAGATCAGATCGCAGATTTTCATATTTTCGTTCGAAAATAAATGTTTTATGGCTAAAAGTGCTACTAACGGTTTAAGAATAAAGCATAAAACATCAATTATTGAACTTAAATATAAAATGTGCGATCTATTTTTTTTTGTCAGCAGTCTGTAATGACCGGTGTCCATGCATTTTCGCATAAGTTGGCACGTTCCAAGACAAAAAAAAAATATATATAAAAAATTGTCAAAACGTTCAGTTTGTGAGAGAGCAGCTTTAAAACAATGTTCCAATTAGTCGATAATCAATGCTTAACGAAACTGTTTTAAGACCGTGACCCTTAAAGTTACACTCTCACAGTTTTATTGTTTTGACAACTTTTTTATTTTTTGACTTTGAATGAGCCATTTTTTTGCGAAAATATCTGAAAACGAGTGATATAAGACTGCGGACAAAAGATCACATCGCAGATTTTCATATTTCCATTCGAAAAATGTTTTATGGCTAAAAGCGCTACTAGTCAATTTAATCAAAAAAGAAAAAAAATGACGTTTTCGGCAATTTTCCAACAATTGTGATCAGTTTTATTGTGAGTTATTTTATATCACTGAATCGAAGGCACTGATGCCAAGATAAGCTGATTTTCGGACAAAAAAGAAGAAGAAAAAGGTCAAAACTGTAAAATTGTGAGACTGCAGCTTTAAAAAAAAAATATGTGGCCTATTTGTTTTTGTTTTCATTAAAGCTGAACCTGATGCGTTGAGCCTCGAAGTGAGCATGCAGGGTGGACAACTTTCCATCACTGTAACTACAAACCTCGGGGAAAACTTTAACGCCACCACACCGTACGATGTTAGTAAAGATATTCTTTATATATGTTTTACCTTTTTTTTTTTGAAAAGAGATCGATTGTCATAACACGTTTAAATGTAATATACCTTGATGAAAGACCGGTTGGTTGCGAATATAATATCATCATATCAAAATACGTTTTTAATTTTAAAAATAGAATTTCTTGCATAGAATATATTAACATTGTGCGAAAAGCAATCTTATCCTATCTGTAAATGAGATTTAATTGCTTTATTGATCGTAATGCGACTAAGAACGTCAATTTCAAGACTCCAAATGGTCAATTTACTCGTCGGGCCACGTTTGGTACATGTTTGTAACACCTGAAAAGTTACGTAAATGAACGACTTTTGGTGCTGGTGACGTCGGTATCATCTGCGGCGTCTACGGACTCCACTCACTTTTACCAGCCCAACTGCGTTCATACCCAGATAATGACATAAATCACGCAATTCATTCCTTAAGTACAGACAATAACTTAAGATTCAAGATCTAAACAAAATTATTGAGTAGCATATAAATGTTTGTTGTAACGAGATACGTCTAATTAACATAAACTATTTATCATCCATTCAAGATTAAACGTGGTGACAGTGTTTACCTTGGGGACAAGTGCCCTAGTAAATTCAGAGTATTGCCCCTTTAACGTTAAGCAATATAGGGTTTAAACTTTAAACATTGTGCAAAAAATAACTGAAGTAATCATGACGAAACTTGGTGATAGTGTTTGTGAGTATAATGCCTCGGTGAAATTCGATAGTGGGATAAATCTAGGGTTATGCCACAGATAAAGTAACAGGTTGCGGAGTCAGTAACATCCAATCTTTATTCAACTTAGTGAGTGTTTAGAGGCATAATGTATTGACCAAGTTTTGTTGTGAGATAAATCTCTCAAGTAGCATCAGAAGTATGCCCCTTTATCATGTATTGTTCAGGTCTCCGTGGCCTAGTGGTTAAGCGTCCCCCTACGGAGAGGGAAGGTCGGGGGTTCGATCCCTGGCCGCGTCATACCAAAATACGTTAAAAGTTGGCACAAGTAGCTCTCTTGCCTGCCGTTCGGCCTTTAAAGGGTAGTGCTTGGAAAAGTGGTGTACTCAGTACTGGTTTAACCCAGGAAACTTGTAACCCGTGTATCGGTGCTTAACACCGAGCACGTAAAAGAACCAAGATGTCTCTTCGAAAAAGAGCTAGGGTATCGCACCCGGACTTCCTTGCATCCCATCGCTGTCTCTTCCGCGTGCTGTCCCTTCAGCAAAAAACCAAAGAACTCCGTTGGAAATAAATGCATGCACTTTCACGGGTAATCCTTGACTGCAAGGTCTAAAGATAGACATACATACATACAGTTATGATAATCAGTCAAAGTTCCAAATTTACCAAACATATGAGGTCTCTTTCAAATATAAAATTTGAACCACATTTGTTTGACTCTGATTTCTTTTAAACAGGCAACCAATCAGATTTAGCGGAATTCTACAGTAGTTACACGTATAATTTTGTTTTACCACAGGAGGACAAGCAGCTTAAAATTCAACTCGTGCGCAAGGGCTTGACAGTGGGTGTCTTTGTCGGAGACGGAGAACTTATCACCTTCCAGAAAACCCAAGATCTTAGAGGTAATAAAGACTTCTCCGCTGATACCAAGTTATACTGGAAAATACACTTCCCGATTAAAAAAATGATAGCGTGATAGGAAATTATTCGAAAAGGGAGTTCGGTGCAAAACAATGAGCGAAAAAAAACCACAATACATTTATCATATGGAATCCTTATCGTGATGACCCTGATCAGTCGAAACCGATACACTGTGTATTGATACACACACGTTAAATGACGTAACATTTGCTGAGTTGGGACACATACACAGTCAATTGATACACAATAGTGACATTACATTACATTTGGAGAGTTGGCACCAATACACTGTCAATTGATACACAATAGTAACATGGCATTACATTTGCAGAGTTGGCACCAATACACTGTCAATTGATACACAATAGTGACATTACATTACATTTGGAGAGTTGGCACCAATACACTGTCAATTAATACACAATAGTAACATGGCATTACATTTGCTGAGTTGGCACCAATACACTGTCATTTGATACACAATAGTAACATGGCATTACATTTGCAGAGTTGGCACCAATACACTGTCAATTGATACACAATAGTGACATTACATTACATTTGGAGATTTGGCACCAATACACTGTCAACTGATACACAATAGTAACATGGCATTACATTTGCTGAGTTGGCACCAATACACTGTCAATTGATACACAATAGTAACATGGCATTACATTTGCAGAGTTGGCACCAATACACTGTCAATTGATACACAATAGTAACATGGCATTACATTTGCAGAGTTGGCACCAATACACTGTCAATTGATACACAATAGTAACATGGCATTAAATTTGCAGAGTTGGCACCAATACACTGTCAATTGATACACAATAGTAACATGGCATTACATTTGCAGAGTTGGCACCAATACACTGTCAATTGATACACAATAGTAACATGGCATTACATTTGCAGAGTTGGCACCAATACACTGTCAATTGATACACAATAGTAACATTGCATTACATTTGCAGAGTTGGCACCAATACACCGTCAATTGATACACAATAGTATCATTACATTACATTTGCAGAGTTGGCACCAATACACAGTCAATTGATACACAATGGTGACATGGTAGTACATTTGGAGAGTTGGTATCAATACACTGTCAATTTATACACAATGGTAACATGGTAGTACATTTGCAGAGTTGGTATCAATACACTGTCAATTGATACACAATGGTGACATGGTAGTACATTTGCAGAGTTGGTATCAATACACTGTCAATTGATACACAATGGTGACATGGTAATACATTTGCAGAGTTGGTATCAATACACTGTCAATTGATACACAATGGTGACATGGTAGTACATTTGCAGAGTTGGTATCAATACACTGTCAATTGATACACACTGGTGACATGGTAGTACATTTGCAGAGTTGGTATCAATACACTGTCAATTGATACACAATGGTGACATGGTAATACATTTGCAGAGTTGGTATCAATACACTGTCAATTGATACACAATGGTGACATGGTAGTACATTTGCAGAGTTGGTATCAATACACTGTCAATTGATACACACTGGTGACATGGTAGTACATTTGCAGAGTTGGTATCAATACACTGTCAATTGATACACACTGGTGACATGGTAGTACATTTGCAGAGTTGGTATCAATACACTGTCAATTGATACACAATGGTGACATGGTAACACATTTGCAGAGTTGGTATCAATACACTGTGTATTGGTAAACAATAGTGACATGGTAGTACATTTGGCGAGTTGGTATCAATACACTGTGTGTTGTTACACAAGAGTGCCATGGCGTAACATTTGCAGATTTGGCATCAATACACAAGCTAAACTAAATTAGTATAAACACATAAATTATGTTTAGTAATTTAAATAAAATAAAATTTAACAGGAAATGTTCTGAGAAATTACTTGATCATTTCAAGTTGTACTCTAATGTATAATGCAAATTTAGAGACCATCTTAAGTACACATTCTTTTTTTCAACGAGCTATAGAATCGCACCCTGAAGTCCTCTCTGTTTCTTCGAATCTTCTGATACCTGGATATGACTAGGAATTGCAGTCACTTCCCTCCCTTGTCACTTATAAAATTAATGCACAATTCTTGATGGCGTCATGTTGGGGCTCAAGCCATAATGCAGTAAATGGGTGCAAAGAGACCTTTATAAAGTCAAACAAACATTTGTGAAATATTTGTTTAAAATTGCAAACATATTCATTTTTACTGCCCTAAAAGGTCTGAATCGGTAATTTTTTTGGATATAATTAATTGGAAATGGAAATTACTATGATTTCAAAACATGCAATTTTATGTAACTACGCGTTTTCGAAGAAAATCCATGCAGTTGTTACTTCCTTTCACAGGGAGGCTCTCCACAGGGGAAAAAGAGTGTCAAAAACAAAAACCAAATACATGAAATACAAGAAATGCACGAAAAAAAGAGAGAAAAAGTGTTGATTTTAGTTCAAGATGGTTGTTTATTTCACTCGTGGACATAAATAAGTAGTATTTGCACTCGTGGTGCCATCCGAGAAAATATATTTTCCATGGCCACTCATGAAATAGAATACGGTCTCACTCTGAAACCAAAAACAATATCTAAATCATTGAAGGAGCGATACCATTATATGGCAACATAATCCTCTGTATCATTTTAGGAGCGATACCAATATATAGGAACAAATATATCCCATATCATTTTAGGAGCGATACCAGTATCTTTAACAAATAATCTCTGTTTCATTTTAGGAGCGATACCAATATATAGAAACAAATATATTCGATATTATTTTCTGAGCGATGCCAGTATCTTTTAACAAATATTCTCTCTATCATTTTAGAAGCCAGTATATACAAAAAGTATACTCTGTATCATTTTAGGAGCGATAACAATATATGGGAACAAATATATCCTCTGTAGTGTATTAGGAGCAATACCAGTATACAGGAACAAATATCCTCCATATTATTTAGGAGCGATACCATCTCTGGGAACAAATATCCTCTATATCAATTTAGGACGGATACCAATATATAAGAACAAACATCCTCTGAACCAATTAGGAGCTATACCAATTTGTGGGAACAAATTTCCTCTATATCATTTTAGGAGCAATACCAATATGTGGGAACAAAAATCCTCTACTTCATTTTAGGAGCGATACCAATATGTGGGAAAAAATATCCTCTATATCATTTTAGGAGCGATACAAATATAAAAGAACAATTACCCTCTTTACCATTAAGGAGCGATACCAATATATAGGAAATAATATCCCTATTTAATTTTAAGAGCGATACAAATGGGAAGGAATATGAACAGATAACCTCCATATCATTTTAGGAGCGATATCACTATATGGGAACAAATAACCTCTGTATCATTTTAGGAGCGATATCAATATAATGGAAAAAAATAACCTCTGTATCATTTTAGGAGCGATATCAATACAAGGGAACAAATAACCTCTGTATCATTTTAGGAGCGATATCAATACTAGGGAACAAAGATCCATTGTATCATTTTTGGAGCGATATCAATATACGAGAACAAAATAACCTCTGTATCATTATAGGAGCAATAACCTATTTCATTTTAGGAGCTATATTAATATAAGAGAACAAATAACCGCTGTATCATTTTAGGAGCGATATCCATATATGGGAACAAATAACTTCTGTATCATTTTAGGAGCGATATCAATATAAGAGAACAAATAACCTCTGTATCATTTTAGGAGCGATATCAATATAAGAGAACAAATTACCTCTGTATCATTTTAGGAGCGATATCAATATAAGGGAACAAATAACCTCTGTATCATTATAGGAGCGATACCAATATTAGGGAACAAATAACCTCTGTATCATTTTATGAACGATACCAATATATAGTTTAATTAGGTATAATTTAAAGTTTACTTCAAATGCATTAAGCAATATGTCCATGCGTACAAAGCAGTAAATATATATGTCAGTGTGTGTATACGACGTGATAAATTGCTTCATAATGCTACGGTGGGAGGCAATATTTTGCTTCGAATGAAGACTTTAAACAAAGATAACTTCACTATTTCTTCACCATTTTAAATGAAACATAGCGCAGTCAATGCCACTTACAGAGCCCGCCTTTGGTCTTTTACCAGAGTTTGATTGAGAGATGAGTTTCTTAAAACACTTCGACAAACCTATTCAAAATACGGCCGCCTGACGAAGCGCTGTCACAACATTATTTTGGAAACAGATTTGTCGAAGTGTTTGATGAAACTAATCACCTTACCAAACATGGTAATACAACGAAGGCGGGGCTCATTAAGCGACATAGACTGCTATTAGTTTTATTTAAAATGGTGTAGTAAAAGAAAAGTTATGTTTATAGACTTTTTTAAGCAAAATGTTGCCTTCCGACGTAGCATATATGACGTAAGTTATCACGTGGTATACACACACGGATGTGATACTTCACAGTCAATGATCATCCAAATTTCAAGTTATATATGTACAAATTACTATACAATACATTGGATAATGCGCGAGGAGAGTATAACTTTAGAAGAAATATTTATCCTTAATAATTATATATATATATATATACATATATATATATATATATATATATATATATATATATATATATATATATATATATATATATATATATATAAAGCTTAGATCTTTGCCTTTAATACATACATCGAGGGGTGAAAGCGAAAAGGTTCTATCTTCTTCTTTATTTAATGTCACTTAGAACCTTTTCGCATTCACCCCTCGACATACATAGCTTTTTTACTATTTACATTGATATTTAAACAGGCGAGTAACTCTACATATTTTATGATATTTGGACTATCTTATCTACATGTACATGTGTTTATGTAGCTGTTGTTTTGAATATCAGTATAACACATGTAGGAACTAATATCCTCTTTATCATTTTAGGAAACATACCAATAGATATTAGCGGTCTGAGGTTCGGTCATTGTAGAAATAACCCGAACTCCAGCGGCTTTGTAGGGGTCGTCAACGATGTAAGTGCATTTATGTTTTATGAAGAAACATCTTAAAGCTGCATTCTCACAGATTGAACGTTTTGACAACTTTTTTTTATTTTTGGTCTTGTAACGAGCCAATTTTGCGAAACTGAATTCAAACCAATTATATAAGACTGCTGACAAAAAAATCAGAATGCAGATTTTTATATTTAAGTTAAAAAAAAAATTTCGAACGGAAATATGAAATAACTGCGAGCTGATCTAACGTCAGCAATCTTAAGTCATTGGATTGCCGATATTTACGCAAAAATTGGCTTGTTCCAAAACAAAAAATAAAAAAAGTTTCAAAATTTTCAATCTATCGGAGCGCAGTTTTAACCTAAATAAAAGTCTTAAGCTCGGTATTTCCTTTTTTGTTTAACAAACAAATGTTTCAACGTTGAAACTGGAAATATCTCAAAGCTTAAATATTCAAATACAAATACGTTTTCGAAACAATCATTTGAAATTAAAGTCTCGATTTTATTTATAAAGTTTTCAAACTTAGTTTCATATTAATTATGATCATTTCCACAATACAAAAAAAACGGAATTGAATACCTTATTTGGTATTTAAGTGAAATTGATTAACTAGAATCTTCAACACAGAAGTTATTCGAAATTAAGTTTGTTTTTCTTCTTTTTTAGGTAAAGTTTTCAAAGTGCGTCCTAACGAAACATGAGGCTTTGCTGAGTCCCCCTCTTGTTCCGGTTCCATAAAAAGATCAAAATATCACATAATGTGCCATATATTTGTTTGGAAAGATATCTAATAAATTTCCTAAAGAGGAGTGTTGAATTTATCCTTAACAGCATCGTCGGCATTCAGTCAACGCTACTTAAGTAGCACAGAGCCTGTGATCGAGTACACAAGTAGCACAGAGCCTGTGATAGAGTACACAAGTAGCACAGAGTCTATGATCGAGTACACAAGTAGCACAGCGCCTGATTTTGAGTACACAAGTAGCAAAGAATATGTGATCGAGTACACAAGTAGCACAGAGCCTGTGATCAAGTACACAAGTAGCACAGAGCCTGTGATCAAGTACACAAGTAGCACAGAGCCTGTGATCAAGTACACATGTAGCACACAGCCTGTGATCAAATACACAAGTAGCACAGAGCCTGTGATCAAGTACACAAGTAAAACAGGGCATGTGATCGAAAACACAAGTAGCACAGAGCCTGTGATCAAGAACACAAGTAGCACAGAGCCTGTGATCAAGTACACAAGTAAACCAGGGCATGTGATCAAAAACACAAGTAGCACAGAGCCTGTGATCAAGTACACAAGTAAAACAGGGCATGTGATCGAAAACACAAGTAGCACAGAGCCTCTGATCAAGTACACAAGTAGCACAGAGCCTGTGATCAAATACACAAGTAAAACAGGGCATGTGATCGAAAACACAAGTAGCACAGAGCCTGTGATCAAGTACACAAGTAGCACAGAGTCTATGATCGAGTACACAAGTAGCACAGAGTCTATGATCGAGTACACAAGTAGCACAGAGTCTATGATCGAGTACACAAGTAGCAAAGAACATGTGATCGAGTACACAAGTAGCACAGAGTCTATGATCGAGTACACAAGTAGCACAGAGCCTGTGATCAAGTACACAAGTAGCACAGAGTCTATGATCGAGTATACAAGTAGCACAGAGCCTGTGATCAAGTACACAAGTAGCACAGAGTCTATGATCGAGTACACAAGTAGCACAGAGCCTGTGATCGAGTACACAAGTAGCACAGAGCCTGTGATCAAGTACACAAGTAGCACAGCGTCTATGATCGAGTACACAAGTAGCACAGAACCTGTGATCAAGTACACAAGTAGCACAGAATCTATGATCGAGTATACAACTAGCACAGAGCCTGTGATCAAGTACACAAGTAGCACAGAGTCTATGATCGAGAACACAAGTAGCACAGAGCCTGTGATCGAGTACAAAAGTAGCACAGAGTCAATGATCGAGTATACAAGTAGCACAGAGTCTATGATCGAGAAAACAAGTAGCACAGAGCCCGTGATCGAGTACACAAGTAGCACAGAGCTTGTGATCGAGTACACAAGTAACACAGCGCCTGATTTCAAGTACACAAGTAGCAAAGAATATGTGATAAGAGTACACAAGTAGCACAGAGCTTGTGATCGAGTACACAAGCAGCACAGCGCCTGATTTCAAGTACACAAGTAGCAAAGAATATGTGATCGAGTACACAAGTAGCAAAGAACATGTGATCGAGTACACAAGTAACACAGAGTCTATGATCGAGTACACAAGTAGCACAGAGTCTATGATCGAGTACACAAGTAGCACAGAGTGTATGATCGAGTACACAAGTAGCACAGAGTCTATGATCGAGTACACAAGTAGCACAGAGTCTATAATCGAGTACACAAGTAGCACAGAGTCTATGATCGAGTACACAAGTAACACAGAGTCTATGATCGAGTACAAAAGTAGCACAGAGTCTATGATCGAGTACACAAGTATCACAGAGTCTATAATCGATTACACAAGTAGCACAGAGTCTATGGTCGAGTACACAAGTAACACAGAGTCTATGATCGAGTACACAAGTAACACAGAGTCTATGATCGAGTACACAAGTAGCACAGAGTCTATGATCGAGTACACAAGTAGCACAGAGTCTATGATCGAGTACACAAGTAGCACAGAGTTTATGATCGAGTACACAAGTAGCACAGAGTGTATGATCGAGTACACAAGTAGCAAAGAGTCTGTGATCGAGTAGACAAGTAGCACAGAGTCTATGATCGAGTTCACATGTAACACAGAGCCTGTGATCGAGTAAACAAGTAACACAGAATCTATGATCGAGTACACATGTTACACAGAGCCTGTGATCGAGTTCACAAGTAACACAGAGTCTATGATCTAGTACACATGTAACAGAGAGCCTGTGACCGAGTACACAAGTAACACAGAGTCTATGATCGAGTAAACATGTAACACAGAGCTTGTGATCGAGTACACAAGTAGCACAGAGCCTGTGATCGAGTACACAAGTAACACAGAGTCTATGATCGAGTACACTAGTAGCAAAGAGCCTGTGATCAAGCTCACATGTGACACAGAGCCTGTGATCGAGTACACAAGTAGCACAGAGCCCGTGATCGAGTACACAAGTAGCAAAGAGCCTGTGATCAAGTTCACATGTGGCACAGAGCCTGTGATCGAGTACACAAGTAGCACAGAGCCTGTGATCGAGTACACAAGTAGCACAGAGCCTGTGATCGAGTACACAAGTAGCACAGAGCCCATGATCGAGTACACAAGTAGCACAGAGCCCGTGATCGAGAACACTAGTAGCAAAGAGCCTGTGATCAAGTTGACATGTGGCACAGAGTCCGTGATCGAGTACACATGTAGCACAGAGCCCTAGATTAAGTACACAAGTAACACAGGGCCCGTAATCGAGTACACAAGTAGCAAAAAGCATGTGATAAAGTACACAAGTAGCACAGAGCCTCTGATTAAGTACACATGTAACACAGAGTCTATGATCGAGTACACGAGTAGCACAGCGCCTGAGATCGAGTCACAAGTAGCAAAGAACATGTGATCGAGTACACAAGTAGCACAGAGCCTGTGATCGAGTACACAAGTAGCAAAGAACATGTGATCGAGTACAAAAGTAGCATAGAGACCGTGATCGAGTACAAAAGTAGCACAGAGCATGTGATCGAGTACACAAGTAGCAAAGAATATTTGATAGAGTACACAAGTAGCAAAGAATATGTGATCGAGTACACAAGTAGCATAAAGTCCGTGATCGAGTACACAAATAGCACAGAGCCTGTGATCAAGTACCCAAGTAGCACAGAGTCTATGATCGAGTATACAAGTAGCATAGAGTCCGTGATCGAGTACACAAATAGCACAGAGCCTGTGATCAAGTACACAAGTAGCATAGAGTCCGTGATCGAGTACACAAATAGCAAAGAACATGTGATCGAGTACACAAGTAGCACAGAGCCCGTGATCGAGTTCGCAAGTAGCACAGAGCCCGTGCTCGAGTATACATGTAACACGATGGAAGTTTACGCTAGGTATAGAACGGTCGCGCCCACTTTATATCTTTCCGCTCCGATATGGGAGTTAACGCTTGGTATAGAACGGTCACGCCCATTCCACTTCTTACTGTTCCGATATTGGAGTTAACGCTAGTCATAGAACGGTCACGCCCATTCTACTAATACCGTTCCGATATGGGGGTTAACACTAGTTATAGAACGGTCATGCCCATGCTATTTCTTACCGTTCCGATATGTGAGTTGACACTAGCTATAGAACGGTCACGCCCATTCTTTTTTCTTTCCGTTCCGATATGGGAGTTAACACTTATTATAGAACGGTCACGCCCATTCAACTTCTAACCGTTTCGAGGAGTTAACACAAGTTATAGAACGGACACACACACATTCTACTTCTTACCGTTCCGATATGGGAGTTAATACTAGTTATAGAATTGTCACACCCATTCTTTTTTCTTACCGTTCCGATATGGGAGATAACGATTATTATAGAACGGTCAGGGCCCCCATTCTACTTCTTATCATTCCAATATAGGAGTAAACACTAGTTATAGAACGGTCAGGGCCCCCATTCTACTTCTTACCGTTCCGATATAGGAGCTAACACTAGTTAAAGAACGGTCACACCCCCATTCAACTTCTTACCGTTCTGATATAGGAGCTAACACTAGTTAAAGAACGGTCACACCCCATTCTACTTCTTACCGTTCCGATATGAGAATTAACACTAGTTAAAGAACGGTCACACCCCCATTATACTTCTTACCGTTCCAATATAGGAGCTAACACTAGTTATAGAACGGTCACACCCCCATTCTACTTCTTACCATTCCGATATGGGAGTTAACACTAGTTATAGAACGGTCACACCCCCATTCTACTTCTTACCGTTCTGATATGGGAGTTAACACTAGTTATTGAACGGTCACGCCAATTCTACTTCTTACCGTTCCAATATTGGAGATAACGTCAGTTATAGAACGGTTACACTCATTCAACTTCTTACCGTTCCGATATGGAAGTTAACACTAATTATAGAACGAAAATGCATGCCTCCTTGTGCATTAAAAACAGCAATTTAACATGGAAAGACCTATAGTAACCAAATGTCTTTTATCCTTGTACACTTATCTCGAGCATATCCCCGTAGCGTCTACTGCACTTCGTTTCATGAAACAGATATCATACAACCGATACAAAGGAAACTACAAAGAAACAACATATAATTTGTTGTCACCTTTTTACACGTTTTAAATAAAAGGTTGTTGGTACTTTCCGCTAAATGTTTTATATTGTTTATAGAGAGTTGATTTGTGTTAGAATTTCTCTATACAGCATACTGTAATAATTCTGATTTATTTTGCCTATTTTGGAGAAATTTACGAGGTTGGGGGAAATGGTTGAGGTAAAGAAGAGGGGATCGCCAGAAGTGAGGGAGGTAAAAATAGGAACCAAAAAAGTTAGCAAGGGAGATAAAGGAATAGAAAAAGTAGAGAAGAAGGGATCGGCAAAAGAGGGGATGGTGAATATGGGGAAATGGACGAGGCAAAGAAGAGAAATCGGCAGAAGTGCGGGAGGGTGACAAGAAAGTGAGGAAGAGAGATAAAGACGAGGTAGAAAAGAGGGGATCGGTAGAAGAAGGGAGAGTATCACGAGGGGAGAAGGCGGGTGATGTGAGGGAAATAAAAGAATAGAGGGAGAGGTAGAAATGGGGCGTAAAAAGATGAGAGGAGGGACAGGGAGACACATAGGGGACGGGGCAATAAGTATGCATTAGAAATAATTAGAGGAAATAGACAGAGAGAATTAGGGGAGGTGGAGGGGGGTATAGGAAGGAGGGTTTAGAATGAATGTGAGGGAATTGACAGAGTAAATCAAGGAAAAGAGTGGTGAGGGAAGAAAGAGAGACATAAAGTGAAGTGGAGAGGGGGGTATAGGAGGAAAGATGGGATGATGAAACGAGAAAATAGTAAGGGGGGGGGGGACGAAAGTATGTAGTTTTAGATAGTTTTAGAAACATGCGCGGCCACATACGCATGTACGATTGTGGCTCTAATAGCTCATGAGAAAGAGAGAAGATATTACAGATCTCGTATCATGCACAACCACACATACGAGTGGTGGCCCGATGAGCCAGACTCAAAAACCGGCACCGCCAGTACAAATTAGACCAGGAATAGAATCCATACGAGAATGTTTCTTATTTTGAAAAGTGGACCTTTATATCGCAGAATTTTATTTCTCCCACCTCAGATAAGTAGATCCAATAATTTAACCATGCTAGATATTCTTATCTTGCCCACGGGCGAAGATAAAATGCCCGGATGGAACTCCTTTTTCATGGTCAACACATTGTAATTACCCTTGTTGAAGACTCGTCTGTAGCATCATGGAAACCTTGTCTTGTGGCAATATTTAGAACGCTAGTTAATTATTTCTCGCTTCAAATAACACCATAAAACAGTTTTTACGCACCATTAAAGAAATAATGCTTCATTCTCCTTAGAACTATTTAAAAAAACCGATTTGACTATTAACATTAACTGGATCACTGCGCGCATATCCATGACAACCACGTGCTATCGCATACCCATACGCAATTATTTTTACTAGACACAAAAGAGTTCCAGCAAAAAAATACATTTTTACTTAATTTTGTTTAACTGAGGTGGGAGAAAAAGCATCTACCATAGCCGCTCGTGTAAGATAGGTTCATCCCGACCCTCGCGCAGGGTGTTTTGCGGAAACTCGGTAAACCTCGTTTCCACAAAACACCCTACGCTCGGGTCGGAATGAACCTATCTTACACTCTCGGCCATGGAAGATACTTATAATCACTTTCCATGGAAACACTCTTTGTATGAATGCGTGCAGCTAAACATTTAAGAACTTCATGTTATAATATCGTATTTTTACAGCTAATATATATAGTTCTGAAATGCTTATTCATCAAAATTGTGCTAATTGTCTTAGTTTTGGGATTAAAATGTCCCCGAATAAAAAAAAAGCTTTGAAACTTAAGTTGCATATTGGTAATAAAATAATCATGAAGAGTACATGATACGATTTTTGAAATATTTTACGTCATTAACTATACAACTGGACGACATGAATGTTGTCCTTTTTATTTCATTTTGAAAAAAAAACAGTCCCTTTACCAGTATACTTTGTTTGTGGTTAATATGTTTGTTATGAAAGGAATAATTCGGAACTCCTCTGCCATTTTTATCGAAAACATCCTCGGATTCAATCTGAAATCATTGGTTTGCAGAAATTTATGATAAAGAATTGCGCTTTCCAAGACAAAAAATAAAAAAAGTTGTAAAAATGGTATATCTGTGAGAGTGCAGCTTTAAACTCATCCGTTATGTCTGTGCATTGGTATTGTGCAGTTTATTTTTAGCTCTTTAAACAAGTTGATTTTTCGACTTATTGTTTTCGGAATGTGTAATTCAATAATGGCTAATATGACTATAAGTGTAATTTTGATTGTATTATTTACAGTACACGAAGCATGGAGAAGATATAAATGTCCCAAGCTTGACCTAAAAGCATCTTTAAATATATGTGTATATGCGTGCGTGCGTGCGTGCGTGCGTGTATGTGTGAGAGTCGGCATTTTACCTAGTGTCCTTTATTTGTAATTTGTTCACACATCTCCCTATGATATAGTATGGGTCATGAACTTGTGACCTAGCTATGCATGGTACTTTCAGTCCTACTTGGTTGTTATTTTTGGCAGTATCTTTTGGTTATATAAAGTATTCCGTGCAGGTTTCAATGTTCTTTGGAATAGTACATTTTGTGATGTTTAACTATTGATTTCGGCATATTGTAGTGCATATTTTTTGCTACTTTCACCAGATGTCATTTATCATTGAGAGGGCATACGTTACTTTGGTTTGATTCACTACAGTCGAACCCCGTTGGCTCGAACTTATAGGGAGGACCGGCGAAAATAATTCTAGCCGAGCGCGAATGTTTACCTCCAGTATAAAGAAATCGGTCATCATAAATCATGTTTATACTAGTAATGATTTAGTATTTTGAACAAGGAATATAACACGATTATATAGAACGTTCTACCGGCTCTCGCTATTGCTAGATTGTAAAGCTTATCGACGCACAGGTACAATTGCATACTCAATGAATCGTTACTGTTGTTGTTGTTTTTAAAGAAACCTAAATAAACGGCGAGTAGTGTAGAAATGGGGGGAGTAAAAACCAGGAGTAAATTAACCAGGAGTAAATTAACCAGGAGTAAATTAACCAGGAGTCATAAACCAGGATTTTTTTAAAGCAAATCTCCACTATGGTACACGTATGACGTAGTCGAGCTAACCCTTACTCGAGTCCTTAACCTCGACCTTAACCCTAGAGGTGGGGTGAATATTGTCATACATTACGAGCGCTATACCAGGGGAGGCAACTGCATACTCCGATTTCGCTTTACGCGCGATAGAGTCGCTTATCTTAGATACATACCTTACGAGCTCTGCTGGTCATTGACTCGGTATATAACTGGGATATAAGTAAGAAATATCATCATTGTACCGTTGAACATGGCTGACACAGAAAGGGGTGATATTTTACGACGGTGTTATTTTAACAGAAAAAACCCTGCCGCATTTTCTGGACCTCAGAAGCTGTTTGACACGGTTGATCAATAGCATCCAGGAATTCTCTTTAGAGGCCGAGACGTCATAAATTTAAGACAGCAAATGTACGTGTGTCAGCCATCGGTGAGCAGTTAGATATAGATCTTTCGTCGGTGTTTAACCTAGCCGAGCAGAATGATGACGTTCGATATCTGCTTTGTGCAATTGACATACTTTCGAGAAGGCTTTGGGTGCAACCGCTAAAAAGGAAGACTGCAAAAGAGGTTTTAAGCGCTATGAAGAAACTATTTTAAGGGGCAACGAGGGCGATGATGCGATAATTTTTTCATACGAAGTCATACAATAGCAAAGGGTTTAAGAAGATGAGATAGTATTTGGAGTATTAATCATACTTTGTAAACTGTGTATTGACCCAGTTTTCATGTTATCTATTCATACTACTTTCTGCGGTTACGTTAACCTTGGTTTTGAACACTAAACAGTGTTAATTTTTTTTTCTCATTGATAAAACAGATTCGGTTGAAAGGTATTGAACGAGTTATTATAAATTAATGTTTATGATAAAATATAAGCGATTGTTTCCCGTTTACCGAAGGAAAATGCAATGTATAATAGTGGAATCTAAACAGCCGTTTATAACTAACCTAAGGGTATTATTTCCGAGTTTATGTATAATAAAGGAACATAATTATACAGCTGTTTAAAAAGTATCTTAGGCTAAAGTTAATACTAATAATACATTAATCAGTCGTCTAATTTCGAATCGAGTATTTGGTATTTCAGAATGATATTCACGTGATAAGCTTTCACGACTCAACGATACTTATGATTTCGTTTTCGCGCGTATACTCATTTGTATTCAATTATACTTATTTAATAATTTCGTAATGATATTCTCGGTTTCCTTTTTTTAAATGTTATAACACGATTGAATGACGCAACTTGGGTATGCCACTGAAGTGAATATCAGAGTACATGTTGAGGCTTAAAGAAAAGGCGATAATTTCATTTTTATTCGAATGTAAACTTTAGAACTGCGACTCTTTTAAAGTTATGATAACTCATATATTTCAAGAGACATTACTTGATTTCGCGATATTAATCGTGTCACAAAGGGCATACAAAGATGAATTAGTTTTAAAATAGTAACGAATTCTGATGTTATGTTTACAGCGACAGTTTTACCAATTGTGTGCATGTATGAGGAGGGTGCATTTTCAGTCCTGTTAACGAAGACGTTTCTCAGTTATGTTATAGTAAACGTTTTTAGTCTTTATGAGGAAGAATAAGGTTAGTTAAGGAGTGAGAGGTCAGGAAGCGAGGCATGACTCTCCATTGCCTGTCTCCTCATTGCCTCCTCGTACCTCCTCATTGCCTCCGCATTGTTTCATAACTACCTCATCATACCTCCTCATTGCCTCCTCATCCCTCCTCATTGCCTCCTCATCCCTCCTCATTGCATCCGCATCCCTCCATATTTCCTCCTCATACCTCCTCATTGCCTCCTCATACCTCCTCATTGCCTCCTCATCCCTCCTCATTGCCTCCTCATCGTTTCATCATAACAATGAGATGGACTTTTGAGGTATAGAAAACGTCCGCAAAGATGGAACGAAATGCGCAAGAAAATAGCATATTTGAATGACCCAAATGCGCCTACGTGTTCTTCTTTTGGAGAAATCTTTTGCATCATTTAAGAATATGGCATACTAGCGCGTATTATTCTAATAAATGCGTATGCTGCGATAAAACGTTTCAAGATAGGAGAACATTTTTTGATCATTTGAAACTTAGACTGGAAACTAAAATCTCGTGACACAATACTGGCGGATGTCGAGAGGTAATGACGTGTATTTAAAAATGGATTTGTTCGATAAAAATGACAAGACGGCGAACAGGAAGTTTAAAAATGGTGTTCGCAAAACAAATCAGGTGCCTTATTCCAAAATGGTAATAAGAATGGTTTTACCAGCTGAGCAGACGACGGCTATCGCCAAGAGTATGCTAGAACGTCAGTCAAAGCCTACCCTGACATTGATAGATCTGGAGTTACAGCGAATGGCGGAAGCCAGTAAAAGACGAAATCGCAAAAGTCCCGGGGCCAAGTCGGAAAGCCTTCGTAAGAAGAACAACAAGCGATCTAGAAAAGAGGCCTCCTCTAAGGAAGGAAAGCCCAGGCAGAACTCCAACAAGCTCGAGTCCATCACGATCATTGGAGAAATATTAAGCTGAATGCTGTCCCGACTCCTCCTCAGTATCGTTCGAGACGTTGAGGACAATGCACCAGTGCGATATTTGTTTAAAGTATTTTGGAAGGCAAGATAATTAGTTACGACACAAAAAGTCTGCTCATTCCGACGTGGACTCTGAAGAAGACGCGATGTCGGATACTTGTGTTCATGAGGATATTTTTGGACCTGTCCCCGAAACCGTTTCCGATAGCAGCGACGACGAAGACGATGACGTATCTGTTACCTCTGAGGACTCTGTCGATATTGATCCCTGGGAAGACATTGTTGAGGAAGCGTTTGATAAGTGTCAGTCACAATACGAGGCTGATGTAAATTGACTTATGGAGGAGGATGCAAATATGAGTGAGCGTGGAGCTAAGGAACATGTCTTTATAGACATGAACAACACTTTTCGAAAAGCTATGATGAACGTTTTTGGTAGCAAACTAGGCTGGTTCACCGTTATGAAAAAAGATCCGGTGTATAAAGCTGTGAAAAATACAGCGAATAAGCTCGTAGCGGAAGAAAACTATGAACCGGGGGAAGCTTTAAAGTACGCCATTCTGAAGCGGAGATTCCTCTTTGATAAAGTCTTGGATACTTACGATATACCTCAGTTAGAGAACGACGAAGACATGGAACAAGAATAAAAGTCCAGAGTGACTTTGATACGACTCATGTTATGCTGCCCTTTAAACATTTGCGAGTACTTTCTCTCGCAAAAGCGCCAAGAGGACTATAATTATATATGTATACTCGATTAAAGTTAAATCTGAGACGACTGTGTGTTCTATCACAAAATGTGGATGCTGCGTAAACGTTTTGTCGTTATAAATACACGAGCTTTGTCCTGGTTTATGTAAAAATATAAATTCAGGATTGGTCTATTGGTTAATTAAGAACTATAAATACACAATATGTTTCTCGGTCTATGTACACGATGTGTTTTCTGGCTGATTTATGGAGACACATAGGATGACCAGTAAAGCTGGAATCGGTCGAAGTAGCAGCCGAATACACCGGTAACATACTCCAGCCTGCCACTCTCCACGAATCTAGGGGACACTGCGGGGATCCCGCATGTCTCCAGCCGCCGCTTGTTTGTGGTGAGGGTGATGCTAGATGCGTATCTGCCGCCCGTCAACTCCGCACGCTCTATCCATTCGTCCTCTCCAAAATAGTACGTTGGTGTCCACGATTGGTTGGTCGAACACTTGTTGTTCCAGAATCCGTGCTTAGATGCCCACACTCCGTTGTATTGGACTTGTAAGGCAAGCAGGTACTGCCCGCACTGCATTTTTAAGGCGCTGATACGTCCGTGGTTCCAGGAGGCAGAGTCGTTGAATCGGACGAGCCCTTTGTGGGGGCCGCTGCGGCCGAGTACATGACCCCCTATCGCCTCATCTAAAACATATCACATTTTGTTAATTTTTTTTTTCAATTAAGGGGCGCTTTTATGCTGTTTATTTGTGATTTTTTACTTATCTTTTTTATATACATTCATTTAATTTATTTAACGCCAAAACACAGCTTAAACATGCAAAAGGAAATGTTTTCAAATAACCACGAAAACTCCAATTATTGTACCTGGTTGTACTATCAAATTATTTTTTTTCTATTGTGAACAGGAGTCCAAACTATCAATTAAAGCTGCACTCTCACAGACTTACCGTTTTGACAACTTTTTTACTTTTTGTCTTGGAATGAGCCAATTTTTGCTTAAATATCTGCAAACCAGTGATATAAAACTGCTGACAAAGGATCAGATTACAGATTTTCATATATGTGTATGGCTAAAAGCGTTAATAACGGTTTAAGAAAAATGCATAAAGCATCAATTATTGAACGTAAATATGAAAATCTGCGATCTTAATTTTTGTCAGCAGTCTTGTATCACAGGTTTCCATGCATTTTTACATAAATTTGCTCGTTCCAAGACAAAAAAAGTTATCAAAACGTTCAGTCTGTGAGAGTGCAGCTTTAAGTATCGTCAGAATGGTACAACCTCATGTATGCAAACAGCTGTCATGCAGTCATGCATACGTAAACGTTTAACAATCTTCACCAATCAGTGTTTAAGATGAATAATGAATTCATACCTTGGTAGGATGACCAATGAAGCCGGAATTGGTCGAAGTAGCAGCCAAATATCCCTGAGACATACTCCAGCCTGCCACTCTCCACGAATCTGTGGGACACTGCGGGGATCCCGCATGTTTCCAGTCGCCGCTTGTTTGTGGTGAGGGTGATGCTAGATGCGTATCTGCCGCCCGTCAACTCCGCACGCACTATCCATTCGTCCTCTCCAAAATAGTACGTGGGTGTCCACGATTGGTTGGTTGAACATTTGCTATTCCAGAATCCGTGCTTAGATGCCCACACTCCGTTGTACTGGACTTGTAAGGCAAGCAGGTACTGCCCGCACTGCATTTTTAAGGCGCTGATACGTCCGTGGTTCCAGGAGGCAGAGTCGTTGAATCGGACGAGCCCGTTGTATGGGCCGCTGTGGCCGAGTACATGACCCCCTTCTACTGCAGATTGTTGAACATCTAAAACATATCATATTTGGTATTGTTGTTTGTTTTTGTGTTGTTTTTTTTCAATTAAGGGGCGCTTTTTGTTTTTTATTTGTGCATAATTTACTTGTCTTTTTATCTATATACATTCATTCTATTTATTTAAGCTGAACGAAGAAATAACACAAACGATTAAATGTAATGAGAGTTATTTTTTTAGTATCTCCAAATCACAGCTTAAACATGCAAAAGGTAATGTTTTCAAATAACCACGAAAACTCCAATTATTGTACCTGGTTGTACTATTAAATTATTTTTGTTCTATTGTGAAAAGGAGTCCAAACTCTCATTAAAAGCTGCACTAGCACAGATTTACAGTTTTGACAACTTATTTATTTTATGTCTTGGAATGAGTCAATTTTCGCGTAAATATCTGCAAACCAGTGATATATAAGACTGCTGACAAAGGATCAGATTACAGATTTTCATATTTCTGTTCGAAAATTAATGTTTTACGGCAAAAAGCGTTACTAACGCAAGCGTTTCTAACGCTTTATAAGAAAAATGCATAAAACATCATTTTTTGAACGTAAATATAAAAATCTTCAATCTGATTTTTGTCAGCAGTCTTATGCTGTCCATGCATTTTCACATTAATCGGCTCGTTCCAAGATGTGAGAGTGCAGCTTAAAGTAACGTCAGAATGATACAACCTAATGTATGCAAACAGCTGTCATGCAGTCATGCAAACGTAAACGTTTAACAATCTTCAACAATCAGTGTTTAAGATGAATAATGACGTCATACCTTGGTAGGATGACCAATGAAGCCGGAATTGTTCGAAGTAGCAGCCAAATATCCCAGAGACATACTCCAGCCTGCCACTCTCCACGAATCTGGGGGACACTGCGGGGATCCCGCATGTTTCCAGCCGCCGCTTGTTTGTGGTGAGGGTGATGCTAGATGCGTATCTGCCGCCCGTTAACTCCGCACGCTCTATCCATTCGTCCTCTCCAAAATAGTAAGTGTGTGTCCACGATTGGTTGGTCGAACACTTGTCGTTCCAGAATCCGTGCATAGGTGCCCACACTAAGTTGTACTGGACCTGCAAGGCAAGCAGGTACTGGCCGCACTGCATTCGTATGGCGCTGATACGTCCGTGGTTCCAGGAGTCAGAGTCGTTGAATCGGACGAGCCCGTCGTAGGGGCCGCTGTGGCCGAGTACATGACCCCCTTCTACTGCAGATTGTTGAACATCTAAAACACATTATATTTTGTCATTTTAATATTAAAAAGGGCCGTTTTGATATTGATGGTTTGTACATATTTTACTCTTTACCGTTGTAGTTTTTAGGCTGTAGGCCGCTAGGACTGCAGACATTTACAACCGTATCTTGGAAATCGCATCGGCAGATCGATATAACATTTTTAACTTTTGGCGAATTAATGCGCGCACGGGCGTATCAAACCCAGCGCAGTTAGAACTGCGTTGGTCAACAACCTAATTTACATTAACAGTTACGTCGAAAATACCTAGTAAGCAATCTGCTTCAATTGCTACGAACTGCGTTCTGCATATTAATTAGCTAGCTAAAAGTAGCGCTGTTAGGTGTTTACAATATTTGCTATGCGGTTAATATAGTTCGAATAAGCTGCGTTTTGCGTAATATAACGCGATTAAAATTGTACAAAAAGCAATTATTTCAATATCGGCGAGTTACAGAACGCAATATAAAAAGCAGAATCTGCAAATAGTTTCTAAATGAACGCGTATTGAATCAAATAAATACATGTAAGGCCGAGGACCGATAAGACCCAACTGGGGTATAAAAAGGTAATGGCGGGTGGGTGTTTTCCACTGTTTTTTGAAATCTTTCAAATCAGGGAAGCATTTTTCAAAATTAGAAACCTTAAATCAAATAATTAGAACCCATAAAACTTTAGGCATGTAGTTTAAAAGTGTGTCCATCAATATGTATACATAAATCATAGTTTTATGTTAAAAATGGTCTTGATAATAAGAAATGCATATCTTCAATTTCAAAATTTGAATATTGTAGGAGGAGCTAACAAACTGGCTTGATCTATGATCTTCTTTTTGTAAACAAGAGCACATGTTAGACAGGTCTATCTAGAATCAGATTTTCAATAATGTAAATGGCATGCATATAAACTTATTGAGTTCAGCTGCATTTTTTCTCACAACAGGGACAATAAAATTCCAGTGAATATAACACAGTGATATCATTATGGTAATGCCAGCTGTATTTGGGTATTTTGATGAGACCAATTCAAGTACACATCTTGGCATTATTTCTCTTCGCATTCTGAATACTGTCAAATCAACATTGTCCCTTGCATTAGTCTAGCTTCCTGTTTTTAATACTTTTGATTGTTTCATGCATTACTGTGATCTAACATTGACCAGAACTTTTTATATCTCACTCTGCATGCAAACTGTTCTATTTTGTTCATGGGTTGACTCTACACCGAGCCTTGCCTGTTCATGTGTTGTCACACATAGTGAACTTAAACACTGTGTACATGTTCCTTCTTAAACATCATTTTCATCAGTTTCTCATTTTCCTGAATATTATAATATTATTTTTTAAAATGCTCCCTCTGATGTCGAAGGCAATGTATTCTCAGCTGATGTTCATATTCTAAATTATTATGTAACACATCCTGTTGTTTTGACTGTTCATTCACATCCATTTATTTGTAAATTTTAACAAAATCCCAATTATTGTGATTGAATAATGCTTCAATGGTTAATTTTTGCTCCTCGTTTAATACAATTGACAGATCAAACTGCTTATTTTCATCCATATTCAATGATATCCAAAAGAATGACTGTGAGAGCAATAAAATGGAGCCAAAACTTGAGTGGGCCTTCCTAACCAGCAAGACTACATAAAACTTTAGCTACAAAATAGGACCGTAAAAGGCAATATCAGTTATAGACCGCATACAATTTTTTTAAGTATATTTCAATATTCAATATTTACGCTGCTTATCCGTACAATTCTTTAAGGAATTAATTGATGTCATTATCGGGATATGAACGCAATTGCGCTGGTTAAAGTGGGTGGTGTCCGGATAATTATTATGCGACTTAAATATTTGATAAACGTATAAGAGGCGGTAGGCTTAACGCTTTATAAGAAAAATGCATAAAACATCAATTTTTGAACGTAAATATTAAAATCTTCGATCTGATTTTTATCAGCAGTCTAATGCTGTCCATGCATTTTCACATAAATCGGCTAGTTCCAAGATGTGAGAGTGCAGTTTTAAGTAACGTCAGAATGATACAACCTCATATGCAAACAGCTGTCATGCAGTCATGCAAACGTAAACGTTTGAAAATCTTCAACAAACAGTGTTTAAGATGAATAATGACGTCATACCTTGGTAGGATGACCAATGAAGCCGGAATTGGTCGAAGTAGCAGCCAAATATCCCTGAGACGTACTCCAGCCTGCCACTCTCCACGAATCTGGGGGACACCGCGGGGATCCCGCATGTTTCCAGCCGCCGCTTGTTTGTGGTGAGGGTGATGCTAGATGCGTATCTGCCGCCCGTCAACTCCGCACGCTCTATCCATTCGTCTTCTCCAAAATAGTACGTGGGTGTCCACGATTGGTTGGTCGAACACTTGTCATTCCAGAATCCGTGCTTAGATGCCCACACTCCGTTGTATTGGACTTGTAAGGCAAGCAGGTACTGGCCGCACTGCATTCGTATGGCGCTGATACGTCCTTGGTTCCAGGAGGCAGAGTCGTTGAATCGGACGAGCCCGTCGTAGGGGCCGCTGTGGCCGAGTACATGACCCTCTTCTACTGCAGATTGTTGAACATCTAAAACACATTATATTTTGTGATTTTTATAAAAACAGCCGCTTTGATATAATTTGATGGTTTGTACATCTTTACTGATGTAGTTGTTTTAACAATGAACATGTATTCTATGTGATTTTAGCTGAACGAGATAACAACACAAATAATATAATAAAAGCTTGAAGCCTAAATACATTCTCATTCATCAGAGGTTTGATAATGACAAATTTGGGGTACGCATAGAATCATCATCCTGGTGTATATGAAACGACAATGCCCTAAACACCGCTCGACTACAACTGGAAATTTGCAAAAGAAATACACGACCATTCTTGAGCAATTGTTGTACAGGTCAATTAAAAACTATATATGTGCATTTTGTCACTGGTAATATGTGTACGAAGTATTATGCGAATAGTTTGACACCGTTTTTAGTTACATCTGAATGTTTAAAATCAAATTTATTATACTAAACTATACATGTACGTAATGTTCTGCTTTAAAACATACATAATTTGTTGAGTAATAAGACGGAGGCAGTACAGTATATTTTATGGTTTTAACATGTGCGTGTAATGGACTTTATGCACCATGGGGGGCGACAAAGAATGGCCCACAGTATTCCATTCGGAACTCCTCGGACATTTTTATCGAAAACAACCTCGGATGTATGCCGGTACATCAGTAGAAGTAGTTCGTAAATTTTTGAATTATCGTTAATTAAATTTAGTGTTTTAGCTTGTATTTATTGATCTAAGTTTAAATAGATTGCCAGTGAAGTGTTTTATTGCAAATTAACATAAATAAGATTGCCAAGAGTTTTAAGTCATTTAGTTTAACTGTTAAATTAAATAACAACGCAATCTACTTGCAGCGGACTTGAGCATACCAATTTCTGAGTATGTAAACCGTCCGTATACATCCGAGGTTGTTTTTGATAAAAATGGCCGAGGAGCTCCGAATGACAGTATCCATGTACTGATGCGTTCTACTTACTTGTTACTTGCGATGGAATATTAAAATAGCCGTCACTTCCGTAACCGTAGCTGATCCTGACTCCGCTCACTGAATGACTGAGTGAGCACCAGGACATGATTTGGCTGCTTCCCATCGTTCTTCCCTTCCCAACCTGTAGATTGTCATGTCAGACATAAATATGCTAGTAAATACGATCATACCGGTGTTCCGAAATACATATTGCATATTGTGCACTTCTTTTCGGCGTAGCTGTATCAGATTGGATTCGAACTAGATCATTTAACAATAAGGAATTGTATGAATTTAAAGAGCGGTTTTATTTTAAATACCCAGCAAATGAAACAAACGTTTTTTAAACAGCCCAAAGGAGAGTGCAGCATTGTTTCTTGAATGCAGCGTGAAAACTTTTTGGTGCCATTTGAAGCGAGCAATGATTTATTTCGATTTTAAATAATGCAACAAGACAAAATTTTCATGGTGCCTAAGACGACGACCTTTAACAAAAAATGTTTCCATACGGGTACTTTTTTATCTTTACTCGTGGGCGAGATGAGGATTTCAAGAATGACCAAATATTTGGATCTACTAATCTTGGGTGGGAGAAAAAAATGTCGTGTTGAATTATTATTTATATTAAGCATACAACACAGATTATAACATCATCGTCGTGTATCTCTTTTTGAATATATTTCTTCTTTTTTATCCAATGCCCAAGTTTCAATAAGCATTTTCATGTAGTAAAGGTGTGCTTCTTAACATAATTTTACTTCCATTTTTGGAGTAACAGTATTCGAGTTTACGATAATATCATGTATATATGAAGCGCATGCGCAGTGGACGTGCTCGATTAAGAGGGTTTCACATACAATGCATTTATTGACCTACCTTGACACATCCCCCAGACCACGTGACCCAGAACCAATTGTAAGAACTGGATGACAGCACAGCGCCCTGAAAATGATATTTGTCACGTGTTTCATTATTGAATATTATCGAATGTCACTGTAGGCATATTAACTTGGGTAAATGCATAAAGTGTATTGGAAAAGTCATTATAAATGGCTGAAATAACTCGAAACACTTTTACCAATTAATGTCACGGAAACTTCACCAATTGTAATTGCAAATCAAGTTCATTTTATTACTGGTCTAAATCTACAATGTGTTTGTAAACACCTCCAAACCCGATAAATTTAGAAACACACCTTGTACGTGGAGAATCTCGGTCCCTGTTGTTTGTTTCGGATGGCTGACCGACTGTTACCCCACCCACCAAGCACAATCTCCACAATGTCATTGTTGTAGTCACTCTGGCTCTTCTGAAGAAGGATGTGTGCGTCGTTCTTGCCTAAAGAAGACACATGTCCCGAAACAGGTTTAAATAAAAAAGAATACACTTTTTGCAATTAAGAGTCAGAGTAGATCAAACCAGGGTCCATATTCAATTACTTTTGAGCCTGAGTTAATGACTGAGTTTATTTTTTTCAAAATATCTACAATATTCCTATTTTGATTTATATATCACAAAATATGTGTGCCTGGTCGAAGAACAGCACTTTTGAACATATTTGCTCCTTTAAACTCATTTTCTAAAAAAAAAGAATGTTTTTCTGAGCCTGAGTCCCCAACTCTGGGTGTTAATGGTTATTGGCCAAGGGTTATATTCTGTCTATGCACTATGTTCCACATCATAACAATGCCAACACATGTGTGCTTTCTCTAGATAATTTTCCAGGCGAGTACAGGTATTTGTTCATTTACCTTATTTCATTGTATAACTTGACAAATTCATGTTCATTGGGTACGAGTGAGATACGAGAAATTAATTACCCTTTTAAAAAACAAATAAGTTGTGAACAAAATCAAATGTATGCATTTGCAATTGTTAATCACATACCAAAGGTATTTACACGTGTTTTCATGGCCTGCTTCATTCAAGGGGGGGGGGCGTAATTTCGTTTTATGCAAACCTTAAGTGAGAAAAATGTTTCATGGCAAACAAAATGGCGGATTTAGAATGAAAAGTACCGATTCAGGTACCAACTTTTGCCTGGTCAAAAAAAACATGTTTCCATCGACATCTTAGTTTGGTATCATAACTTTAAAGATAAAAAAGTTATTAAACAGATTGTGGCTGAGGAGGGAATGTTAACATATATGCCATATTTGCCGAGAAAATACGAAAACTTGTTAATAAAATCAACATGTTTATTTGTACCAGGAAAAAGTTGGTACCTGAATCGGAACTTTTCATTATAAATCCGCCATTTTGTTTGCCATGAAACATTTTTCTCACTTAATGTTTGCATGAAACGAAATGCGTCCCCCCTTGCTTATTTGAATATGGAATCGCTCGTGTGAAGTGTTCGTCACACCCATGAGTAAACAATTTTCATATACATGAAGATATATTTCAACCACTGACATACCTTTTGCTTGGAGTATGAATCCAGATATGTGGCTGGTGTCTAGAGTGCCGTCCGACACAGGGTTAAACTGCGTGTAGTCCACCCTACCTGGTAGATACTTGCATTTATACTCACGACCTGTAATAACGACTTGTGATTAACGACTAGTTATCAACGCCGATCAATTTAATTTATTTTTCAGTTTTAATGAACATTTGATTCTCATATAAGTTTACTTAAAATGGTTGCCTTTGCAAGGTATTGCGGGTGGCACCCCTCCCTCCTACCCACTGGAATAGAAAATACCGCTTTATTGTTTTATTTTGTTTTCTCTTGTCGTTTCTAACAATTATTCGTTTACACTAACACATACATAAAATTGGGTATGCCCGTTATGGTAGAGTTAAAATTCTGATGTTATTCAGATTTTTTTTTAAAGTTTAGACATTATTAGTACCTAAATCATACATTGCGTACAATTAATAATTATGAACTAATTTTTGTTGTACTTTCTTTAGTTGCAATGTTAACTAAGCTCCATGCATATTTTTTCCTGATTGACAAGTATAATTTTTGGATGATTAACGTCTGCTTCTGCGTACGTCGGAGGGTCCTTACTAGGAGGTCAACTGACACGGTATTCGTAGCCTTATCGCTATCGGTGTGGTATCAATTGTTCATGGTTTACATGCACATGTGTTGTAAACTATTCGTTTCTCGGACCGGAGTGGGCCTTCCTAACCAGCAAGACTACATAAAACTTTAGCTACAAAATAGGACCGGAAAAAGGCAATATCAGTTATAGACCGCATAAAATTTCTAAGTATATTTCAATATTTACGCTGCTTATCCGTACAATTCTTTAAGGAATTAATTGCGGAATTGATGTCATTATCGGGATATGAACGCAATTAGGCTGGTTAAAGTGGGTGGAGTCCGAAGGATAATAGTTATGCGACTTAAATATTTGATAAACGTATTAGAGGCGGTAGGCTTAAATTATTAAAGTGTATCGGAATACACTCCCTAGCTAAATTGTTTGTATATGTTCTTCGAAACGGTTACACTATTGACGATTACTTGTAAAGAAAAGTCAGTTCATGCCTGTAATTTGTTGTGTTTCTTTCTTGTTTTTCTCATGGAATCAAGCGTGCTCTATTAGCGGATTCCAGGTAACCTATCCTGGCACGGAATCCGGCGTACAAAACGGAGAAAGACACCCTAAGTATTTTTACAATATTGAATTAACGTCATACTATAAGCAATGGTCAAAGTGGCCGACTGAAAGTTGTTCGCATTTCGCATAGAAAAGAGGGGAGAAATGCAGTAATGCGCGAGATGCGTACGCGGTTGTGTTCAGCTATATGTTGTTCCCAGTAAAAAAAGTTATCCCAAAAGTTTGCGGAATTCAAGTTTGACTATATCAAAACGCCTATAAGGCTGGACCTTGCCATTTTGCCGATGTAACGTTTGTTTACTAACCCAACCCCACCCAAAACCCAACAAAAAAATAAAAAATCAATAAATAAAAAAAATAAAAATAAAAAAAAATATTAATAAATAAATGAACGAACGAAACTTACGAACGAACGAACGAACGGAACGAACGACCGAACGAACGAACGAACGAACGAACAAACAAACAAACAAGCAAACACAATAAATATAATTATAAACAAATAAATAAAAATGAAACAAAAAATAACAATGCTTATCATACTTTTTTAATATATTACGTAATACTGCATGTTCATAATACTGCATATTAGTGTAAATAAAATAATTAGCAAAATAAATCTTTCTTAAATCAATGTTCTTTTTAAAAGGCATACCTGATGTTAAAGCCGAAACTGCACATACAGCAAACAAAAATAAAGCGTTCATTTTTGTCACTTTTCCAAATACAAGTGCATTTTATTCAATTTTAACCCGTACTTTAGATTTTTAATATCACCAAATCTTTTCTTAAAAGACTGAATAAAATAAACACGATTTCTCATGTGTCAAGTGTGGTTAATTCAGGTTTTATGGGATGTGACATTTGTTTATTGACTTTGTGGTTAATGTCAAACAAAACAAAAAAATGATAAGTTGAAATTGGATGTTCAGCCTTGTGATATTTTTCTTCCTTTATTGACATATAAGAAATGCGGTTGATAATTCTTTGCCTGAATTAAAAACAGCACACTTTGTCTAAATAAGTGTTGACTTTTAATATTCGAAGAAATTAATAAAATTGACTAGATCGTCAATATAATTTGAATTTGTGAGCGATCGAGTCCTTAAAGAAATATTTTGAAAACTTGATCCACTATTCAATTGTAATATGTGAGCAGGTCTCTATAAGGTATTAGCCGCGTAATACACACTTTTACAAACTTTTATAAAAGCTTTAACCAACAACATAGTTATAATCATGGTACACTATGGGACTTTTATCCAAATTTTGAAGATTTTTTACCGTGAATTAAAAAAGTTATTTATGTTTCATTACACCCACCCCCAAACTCCAAGGGCTACAAAGAGCGACAAGTAAATATTTTGTCTATATTTGATTTTTTTCGCATTATCAGAGATAATGAAATAAACACAACAGTTTCTGGGAAAATAATACTTCAGTTAACAGAAAACTAAAGATCAAACGAACAAAATATTGATACACATGGAAAAAATCATTTTGATTGATCTTGTGAGTCTTCGGAACAGAGCAGTATTTCGAAGTTTGAAAATATATAGCAGATTTACAAAATTCATAAAATAGTTAAGTATAAAGCAAGTTGCTGAAAACATTTTAAATATTATCTATGATGTCTATTGAACAATTTAGAAGACAATTTATGATAGTTTACCGTCCAGTTTTGAAGAAAATATACATAATGTCATGTTACCATACATTTTTATAGCTAATAAAATGCTTAAAAATCAATCTTTTTCTTGTAACAATTTATAAAGCTTAAATGTACTTATTCATAAAATGTACTTTTTCAAATAAATGAATTTAATTATGATACTAACTCAGAATACAGAGTTTAAAACAATGAGTGTACTTTTAAACTAAAATATGTAAAGAAACAAGAACACTAAGTGGGCGGTAATGCCCCTCCAAAAATGTCAGAGTGAAAGTTCTCAACTAATGTCTTTTTAATATAATAACATGTAAACAACCTTTGTGGGTAATTTGATGTCTATCTGTCTTATTTTGTCATTGGTATTCTAACATTTAGATTTTTTCACAATAATTCTTCACTCTTCAACATTTGAAGTTTGGTCTGTTCCCATGCCTTTGTACTTGTAGTGAGAGCACAGATGATAACTACTCAATGCTGAGTCAATGCTGATTTGGTTTTCATGCCCCTTCAGGTACTTTACCCATCCAGAATGTTTAGTGCTGTAAAGGAAAAAATGTGTACTTTAAAGCCTTTCTAACTAACAAGTATAGATAACTATACTGCCATACATATACACAATAAAATATAAACAGTTTAATATTTCTCGACATTATTTTGAAAAAAACAACACAAAAACAAGCTGATACATACATGTATATATAAAGAAAATTTAAATTTATCAATAAAATTCATCATCATCATCATCATCATCATCATCATCATCATCATCATCATCATCATCTCCACCATCATCATCATCAGCACCACCACCACCACCACCACCACAACCACCACCACTTGATTATTGAATACAGTGGGTTTATAAAAACAAAAACCAAGTCATATATGTTTTTTTATGAAATACTCACATCATCTCTATCAGATGCGACTGCCTTGTGGATAGACATGGCTGTCAAATCTGTCTCAAGGATCCAACATAGTATTTAATGCAGGTTGGAATTCTTCATAACCCAGTGTTGGTGACTTAGTAATATTCAGTCATTTTCCTGCCTGAAAGAAATTAGACTTCTGATTATCAACCAACAGAAACTACTACCATAAAATACAAATGCACAAGTATTATACATTCTGCACTAATATCCGTTTTAGCCAAGAGTAAGAGTTGGTAGGTACAAATATGTAGTTGTTGTGCGTATGGTTGATAATGATTCACAACAGTCTGGGGTTTTAACGAG
This sequence comes from Mya arenaria, assembly GCF_026914265.1. NCBI lineage: Eukaryota > Metazoa > Mollusca > Bivalvia > Myida > Myidae > Mya > Mya arenaria. Next base: position 19,655,146 of record NC_069122.1, read on the forward strand.
ACCTACACCAAGCAAATGAATGCTAGTGTCCAAGCAGTTGTGGCTTCAAGCCCCAAACCACGTACAACTTGCAAAAAATGAATAAAACATCAATTTTTGAACTTAAATATTATCACTTCGGCTTCAACAAAAAAAGCCAGGCCCACCTACCAAAGAAAATCTTTCATAAATAAAACTAGTAATTGATTTAATGCATATGTTTGCATTTGGTGTTCAATGCATATGTTTGCATTTGGTGTTGTCAACAAACCACTTGGGTAAACAAGGCATGACAGTTGTACTATATGACAGACACAGTCTACATTCCGAGACTAAGACTTTGATGCAACATAAGACTCAGACTGTAGAGTGAAGCAGTTTGATTATTACAGTATTTATTTGGCTCAAAGTAATAAAAGAAAAAAACAACTACTTCAAACATGGAACACTTACATGTATAACATAAGCTTAGTTTAAAATGATTATAAGTTATTAACTTATTTTACAAAATACTACAAATACTACCACATTTAAGGTATAGTAAGAAATGGTCCAACCGATTGTACTATCGATAATCGGTTACTTGAGTGGAACCGATCATCGATAGTAAAGCTGGAACCGATTCCCATCACTAATGATAATACATCAAGATATAGTATATTCGTTCATGTTTTTTGATAAAATGGAGTTTGATCAGTGCAATAACAACAGTGAAAATATCAATTCGATATTTTCACTGCAAAATAAAGAGTGAAAATATCAACTTTCAGAACTACTCCCTTTTATATACCTGCACGATTACCCCCGTGTGTTCCCGCAAATAGTCCTACGCCTAACGACAAATAACACAAACAGACGACGAATCGTCTATGTTGTAACGGTGAGAAATATAAACGGTTTATGAAGAACTAAAAATACACAATGTGTAACTGGTTTATGCAGAGGTATAAATACACGACGTAATTATTGGTCTACGTAGAACTATAAATATACGACGTGTTTCCGGGTTCAAGTAGAGCTATAAAAACACGACGTGAACAAGATTTCTAGATATTTGAATACTCAATGTAAGCGTTTTAATTGTTTTTCCCAGTCCTTCAGTGTTTAAGGAACAGTGCGTGATACTCATAATTTACATATACTTACAAGTAAAACATATCGATGATCATGTCTCGCAAACAAACGGCATTTTCCATATATTCCATACCTTTCGGACATAATTCAAGAAAATTAAAAACAAAATAAATATGAATATACGACGTGTTTCCTGGTTCATGTGGAACTAAAAAAATGACGTGTTTCCTGGTTTATGTAGAGCTATAAATACATGACGTGTTTCCTGGTTTATATAGAACAAAAAATACACGAAGTGTTTCCTTGTTTATGTAGAACTAAAAATACACGACGTGTTTACTGGTTAATGAAGAGCTATAAAAACAACACGTGTTTACTGGTTAAAGAAGAACTATAAAAACACTACGTATTTCCTGATGTTTGTAAATCTATAATTACACGACGTGTTTCCTGGTTGAAGAAGATCTATAAATATACGAAGTGTATCCTGGTTGTAGAAGAACTATAAATACACGTAGTGTATCCTGGTTGTAGAAGAACTATAAATACACGAAGTGTATCCTGGTTGTAGAAGAACTATAAATACACGTAGTGTATCCTGGTTGTAGAAGAACTATAAATACACGTAGTGTATCCTGGTTATAGAAGAACTATAAATACACGTAGTGTATCCTGGTTGTAGAAGAACTATAAATACACGAAGTGTATCCTGGTTGTAGAAGAACTATAAATACACGTAGTGTATCCTGGTTATAGAAGAACCATAAATACACGAAGTGTATCCTGGTTGTAGAAGAACTATAAATACACGAAGTGTTTCCTGGTTGTAGAAGAACTATAAATACACGAAGTGTTTCCTGGTTGTAAAATAACTATAAATACACGAAGTGTTTCCTGGTTGTAGAAGAACCATAAATACACGAAGTGTTTCCTGGTTGTAGAAGAACTATAAATACACGAAGTGTTTCCTGGTTGTAGAAGAACTATAAATACACGTAGTGTTTCCTGGTTGTAGAAGAACTATAAATACACGACGTGTTTACTGGTTGTAAAAGAACTATAAATACACGAAGTGTTTCCTGGTTGTAAAAGAACTATAAATACACGAAGTGTTTCCTGGTTGTAGAAGAACTATAAATACACGAAGTGTATCCTGGTTGTAGAAGAACTATAAATACACGAAGTGTATCCTGGTTGTAGAAGAACTATAAATACACGTAGTGTATTTGTAGAAGAACTATAAATACACGAAGTGTTTCCTGGTTGTAGAAGAACTATAAATACACGAAGTGTTTCCTGGTTGTAGAAGAACTATAAATACACGATGTGTTTCCTGGTTGTAGAAGAACTATAAATACACGAAGTGTATCCTGGTTGTAGAAGAACTATAAATACACGAAGTGTTTCCTGGTTGTAGAAGAACTATAAATGCACGAAGTGTTTCCTGGTTGTAGAAGAACTATAAATGCACGAAGTGTTTCCTGGTTGTAGAAGAACTATAAATACACGAAGTGTTTCCTGGTTGTAGAAGAACTATAAATACACGAAGTGTTTCCTGGTTGTAGAAGAACTATAAATACACGAAGTGTTTCCTGGTTGTAGAAGAACTATAAATACACGAAGTGTTTCCTGGTTGTAGAAGAACTATAAATACACGTAGTGTTTACCGGTTTATGAAGAACTATAAATACACGTAGTGTTTCCTGGTTGTAGAAGAACTATAAATACACGACGTGTTTACCGGTTTATGAAGAACTGAAAATACACGACGAGTAACTGGTCTATGAAGAACTATAAATACACGAAGTGTTTCCTGGTTGTAGAAGAACTATAAATACACGAAGTGTTTCCTGGTTGTAGAAGAACTATAAATACACGACGTGTTTACTGGTTGTAAAAGAACTATAAATACACGAAGTGTTTCCTGGTTGTAGAAGAACTATAAATACACGAAGTGTTTCCTGATTGTAGAAGAACTATAAATACACGAAGTGTTTCCTGGTTGTAGAAGAACTATAAATACACGAAGTGTTTCCTGGTTGTAGAAGAACTATAGACATGTTTCCTGGTTCATGTAGAGTTATAAAACACGACATGTTTCCTGGTTAATAAAAAACTATAAATAGACGAAATGCTTCCTGGTCTACATGTATGTAGAACTATACTACACGATGTGTTTACTTGTTTGTGAAGAACTATAAATACACGATATGTAAACTGGTTTTGGAAAAAGTACTGTAGCAAAATTTATGAGAATTCTGGAATTAATCTCTTTTGGTCTATCAATAATTCTTTAGATTTAGTTAATGATTTTGAAAGAAGACGATATAAGGTCTCATTGCTTAATACTTATGACTTTTTAACGCTCTATACATCTATTCCACAATCTTTAGTTACAAACAAATTGACTCCTCTTATCGAAAAAACTTCTGCGAGGGAGAGAACTACTTATATGGCAGTTATGATAAAAAAGCTTTTTTAACCAACGATCGATCAGATAAATATATATATTGGACATGCACAGATGTCATTGAAGTTTTAAATTTTGTACTTAATAATTATTTTCTAAAATTCGGTAAATGTTTATATAAGCAAACAATTGGCATTCCAATGGGTACCAATTATGCACCTTTACTTGCAGACCTCTTTTTATACTGCTATGAAAGTGAATATATGTTGAAATTATCTAAGTCTGGAGATCTCGCTCTTGTTGATAAATTCAATAGCACTTTTAGATATATTGATGATATTCTAAGTTTGGATAATCCTGTGTTTACAGATAATATTCAATCGATATACCCTTCACCACTGCAACTTAATAAATCTAATACATCCGATTTAAAAGCATCCTAATTAGATCTGCAACTCGAAGTAAAGGAAGATATATTGAGTATCAATCTTTATGATAAACGTGATGATTTTAATTTTAAAATAATTAATTACTCTTCTTTTGAGATGGAGATGTTCCTTGTTCACTATCATATGGTGTTTTTATTGCACATTTGATAAGATTTGCTAGAATATGTACAGATGTCTAAAATTTCAGCTTTCGCAGTAAACTTATGACGGAAAACCTTCTAAAACAGGGTTTCAGATATTATTAATTAAGGAAAACTTTCTCAAAATTTGTTAATGGTCATAATAATCTTATATCAAAGTACAGTAGTAGTCTTAAATTGCTGATGCTAATAGTATTGCTTATCCCGATTTTTATGGTGATGTTTTAAAAAAAATTCGTAAAATTGAAAAGTTTCCAGCAGGTAGTTGGGCAGATAGACTCAATAAATTACTTGGATTTTATTTAAACCGTGGATATAAAGGCAATAAGAGAACTTGCCTTCTAGTTTTTAAAGATGAATTCCTGAAACAAAATATAGGGTAGGGTTGAATGATTTTATGAAATTTTTGCAAATTCGTCTTATCTTTAAAACCTTCTTTGGCTGACTTGAAGTGTTTTGGCATGTGACGTCATTTTCTTCAAATATTTTACATAGTTAATCATTTGGAAGAAAAGATTAGCTAATATATGTCGCTTTATTTTTAATATTTTTTTCTTTATTTGTTTCCAGTTTTAGTACAATGATGCTTTTTATTATGAAACTCTATGATCGTACAGTTTAAAGCATTTTATTTTATAAGGCAGACTGTGTGTGATGCTCATAGTTTCAAACAATGCATCGTATCTTTGAAAAGTTTTTGCATTAGGTGCTCTGAATTGTATTTCTCCGTCTGCAGATAGACTTGAGATCTCTAATCATTGAAGTACTTGGGGTTTACCTATACGTTTATTATTATTTGTTTTATTATTAAGTTTCCTAAAGTTAATGCATTGTTGGGATAAGAGTGAGTATATAATTAATTACTCTTCTTTTGAGATGGAGATGTTCCTTGTTCACTATCATATGGTGTTTTTATTGCACATTTGATAAGATTTGCTAGAATATGTACAGATGTCTAAAATTTCAGCTTTCGCAGTAAACTTATGACGGAAAACCTTCTAAAACAGGGTTTCAGATATTATTAATTAAGGAAAACTTTCTCAAAATTTGTTAATGGTCATAATAATCTTATATCAAAGTACAGTAGTAGTCTTAAATTGCTGATGCTAATAGTATTGCTTATCCCGATTTTTATGGTGATGTTTTAAAAAAAATTCGTAAAATTGAAAAGTTTCCAGCAGGTAGTTGGGCAGATAGACTCAATAAATTACTTGGATTTTATTTAAACCGTGGATATAAAGGCAATAAGAGAACTTGCCTTCTAGTTTTTAAAGATGAATTCCTGAAACAAAATATAGGGTAGGGTTGAATGATTTTATGAAATTTTTGCAAATTCGTCTTATCTTTAAAACCTTCTTTGGCTGACTTGAAGTGTTTTGGCATGTGACGTCATTTTCTTCAAATATTTTACATAGTTAATCATTTGGAAGAAAAGATTAGCTAATATATGTCGCTTTATTTTTAATATTTTTTTCTTTATTTGTTTCCAGTTTTAGTACAATGATGCTTTTTATTATGAAACTCTATGATCGTACAGTTTAAAGCATTTTATTTTATAAGGCAGACTGTGTGTGATGCTCATAGTTTCAAACAATGCATCGTATCTTTGAAAAGTTTTTGCATTAGGTGCTCTGAATTGTATTTCTCCGTCTGCAGATAGACTTGAGATCTCTAATCATTGAAGTACTTGGGGTTTACCTATACGTTTATTATTATTTGTTTTATTATTAAGTTTCCTAAAGTTAATGCATTGTTGGGATAAGAGTGAGTATTTTTGCACGTAAACTGGTTTTAACCCCCAGTAAATTTACATTTTACTGACCGTTCCAAGGCGGTACCTAACAATCCTTGATAAACAAGAATATCAAAACACGACGTGTATACTGGTTCATGAAGAACTATATATACACGATGTGTTTCTTGGACTATTCAGTAGTATAAATACACGATGTGTTTCTTTGTGTCTGTATAACTATAAATACACGAGATGTGTCCTGGTTTATGTAGAAATATAAATACAGGATTGGTCTATAGGTTAAAAAAGAACTTTAAATACACGAGATGTTTCTTGGTATATGTAGAACTATAAATACAGGATTGGTCTATTGGTTAAAAAAGAACTATAAATACACGAGATGTTTCTTGGTATATGTAGAACTATAAATACAGGATTGGTCTATTGGTTAAAGAAGAACTATAAATACACAAGATGTGACCTGGTTTATGTAGAACTATAAATACAGGATTGGTCTATTGGTTAAAAAAGAACTATAAATACACGAGATGTTTCTTGGTATATGTAGAACTATAAATACAGGATTGCTCTATTGGTTAAAGAAGAACTATAAATACACGACGTGTTTCTTGGTATATGTAGAAATATAAATACAGGATTGGTCTATTGGTTAAAGAAGAACTATAAATACACGACGTGTTTCTTGGTATATGTAGAAATATAAATACAGGATTGCTCTATTGGTTAAAGAAGAACTATAAATACACGACGTGTTTCTTGGTATATGTAGAAATATAAATACAGGATTGGTCTATTGGTTAAAGAAAAACTATAAATACACGATATGTTTCTTGGTATATGTAGAACTATAAATACAGGATTGGTCTATTGGTTAAAGAAGAACTATAAATACACGACGTGTTTCTTGGTATATGTAGAAATATAAATACAGGATTGGTCTATTGGTTAAAGAAAAACTATAAATACACGATATGTTTCTTGGTATATGTAGAACTATAAATACAGGATTGGTCTATTGGTTAATGAAGAACTATAAATACACGACGTGTTTCCTGATTTATTTAGAAATATAAATACAGCATTGGTCTATTGGTTAAAGAAGAACTATAAATACACGATATGTTTCTTAGTCTATGTAGAACTATAAATACACGATATGTTCCTTGGTCTATGTAGAACTATAAATACACGATATGTTCCTTGGTCTATGTAGAACTATAAATACACGAGATGTTCCTTGGTCTATGTAGAACTATAAATACACGAGATGTTTCTTGGTGTATGTAGAACTATAAATACACGATATGTTTTTCTTGGTGTATGTAGAACTATAAATACACGATGTGTTTCTTGGTCTATGTAGAACTATAAATACACGATGTGTTTATTGGTGTATGTAGAACTATAAATACACGATATGTTTCTTGGTCTATGTAGAACTATAAATACACGATATGTTTCTTGGTCTATGTTGAACTATTAATACACGATGTGTTTCTTGGTCTATGTCGAACTATAAATACACGATATGTTTCTTGGTCTATGTTGAACTATTAATACACGATGTGATTCTTGGTCTATGTCGAACTATAAATACACGATATGTTTCTTGGTCTATGTAGAACTATAAATACACGATATGTTTCTTGGTCTATGTTGAACTATAAATACACGATGTGTTTCTTGGTCTATGTAGAACTATAAATGGACGATATGTTTCTTGGTCTATGTTGAACTATAAATACACGATGTGTTTCTTGGTCTATGTAGAACTATAAATGGACGATATGTTTCTTGGTCTATGTAGAACTATAAATACCCGATATGTTTCTTGGTCTATGTTGAACTATAAATACACGATATGTTCCGTGGTGTATGTAGAACTATAAATACACGATATGTTTCTTGGTCTATGTTGAACTATAAATACACGATGTGTTTCTTGGTCTATGTAGAACTATAAATGGACGATATGTTTCTTGGTCTATGTAGAACTATAAATACACGATATGTTCCGTGGTGTATGTAGAACTATAAATACACGATATGTTTCTTGCCAAGTTGGTCTATGTAGAACTATAAATACACGATGTGTTTCCTGGCTGAATATGTTGACATATACACTCATTCTCAAATTCTCAGCCATTTTATTGTCACAGGTATATTCACGCAATTTCCGCCACTTAAAACGATGTAAGGAGCTAAATAGTTAATATATATATATCTTAAGCAAAATATGTTGCCTTAATTTTGACGTATAAAAAGTACAAATATAACACCAAATGGCATAATATATCTGTACTAATAGTATCATATTATACCCCCTTGAAATATGAACTGTCACATGCTGAGCGCTTAAGTTAGTAGGCATTTTACTCATTAATCTATCAATGGCAGGCCTATAAACGCTACTTTTTTGTATAAATGAATGTTCTGAAACACAATAAAAGTAACAAGATAAGTATAAGCCACTTTTTTTTCTTTCTTTTTTCAATTGTTCTGCTGTAACGAGATTCTTGTATTTTACGTGATTTTTCTATTATGCAGTTCTATGGCATCTTAAAGATTAGAATAGCTCTAATGTTATACTGTCATTTTGATGAGGTGTTATAGTGCCTTCAACAAATAAGTAAATGTTTGAGAAAAATGTTATCAAAATTATTATTATACATGTCTATTTCAGGTCCTTCTAATGTGGGGTATTTTTTATTGTATCCTTACGTGACGTGCATATTCCCTATATCTAAGAACTTTGATCCGTCAGAATTTGCTTTTAGATATATCCCCATTCTCATGATCTGCGTTTACAATCAAATACTGACAAACTATGATAAAAAACACAAACTATACAAATGTTAATGCATTTTATTTTACGTGAAGTATCTTTACGTGACATGTTTTTAAACATGTGCATATAAAAGCGAGACGACAACGACAAAATTGTTCGTTTAAAATTTATTATGACGTCATAGAATGTTTACATCCGCCATTTCTTCGAATTCACGGACAAACCGCTCAAGAATGGAAAAATCGATCTGGTAAGTTTGTTTAACTATGGTGCTTTATTTGCTATTTGCTATAACTAAGGAAAACTTGTATTTCATATCAATAAGTGTGTGGTTTTATTAGGAAATATTTCGAAATTGATTTGTTGTTTTTTTGTAAATTATAGGATAGACCATAATTATTAGAGGGTGTGGCTGGTTATTTGTGTCACGTAAAATACAATACAGTGTCACGTAAAATTCTAACTTATATATTAGAAAATTTTGTTCTTTAGCGTTACACAATCTATACTGTAAATGTTAAAAAATCTTCTTCTTTTTCTTATCTTCAATATTTTTAGAATAAAATTTGCGAAATAAGATAGTAAAATAGACAATTTGACGTTACAATACGATAAGCACAATCCATATTTTTATTTTAAAACATAATAATAAATTCATTATAAAGGTATGTAATGATGATGTGTCAATATGAAAACATGATGCTGTACAATTTTAGAGATATATATTATAGATACAATTAAATACAATCAACACAGTTAGCAAGACAACAAAAGCATCAGGCGGTGGAAACCAACAGGACGGGGAACCAGATAAGACGACAATTACATCAGAAAACACAGAGATAGGCATTAATGTTGATGACATTAGAACAGGGGAGTTCATAGCGTCAATGTATGACAACGATGCATATGTTGGCAAGGTCACTGATATTGACGAGGGGTTATCTGAAGTATCATTCTTGGAGAAGGGGTCTAAAGTGAAGGATTGTTTGAAATGGCCTAAAAAGCACGATAAAATATGGGCAGAACCCTCTGATATACTGTGTAGAGTTGAAGAGCCCACGTCAACCGGCAGGGGAAACCGATTCTTTAAACTCAGTAGTAAGGACGTTGCAAGGGTAGACGATGCATTGAAGAACAAACAGTTGTCTTTTACGTGACAATTATTAAGCCTGCGAATAGAGCGTGTTTTGATAACTGTTCTACTTTTATGATCATCAGACATCTGCAAGAGCCATGCAATGCTTTAGCGATGTTGTAAAAACATTTTTGTTCTCCAATTTGTTATTTTCAAGTTAGATTTACAATGATGTTATAATGTACGTATTTTACGTGACAAACGTATAAAGTATATAAAATCATATCTCTGAGAAAGAGATGAGTATATGACAATTGTTTTAAGTTTATGTTTTATTTTTAATGTACAAATGTGACAAAAAGCATTTATGGTGAATTTCTTATTCAGTGTACAATTGGATGATTCTTGTATGTTCTTCTGTGTTAAAATATCATTAGACACAATTCATATATTTAATAAGAAAATCATTGACAGTTTTAATGACGGTTATATGAATTCAGACTGCTTTGTTATTCAAATAGTTAATGTTGACCTGTTAATAAACGTTGATATAAACTCATGTTTTTATTTCAGAACTTCTGCCCTCCGTATTGGCATAAAATTTGAGGATGAGTGATAGGATGACCAGTAAAGCTGGAATCGGTCGAAGTAGCAACCGAATATACCGGCTACATACTCCAGCCTGCCACTCTCCACGAATCTGGGGGACACCGCGGGGATCCCGCATGTTTCCAGCCGCCGCTTGTTTGTGGTGAGGGTGATGCTAGATGCGTATCTGCCGCCCGTCAACTCCGCACGCTCTATCCATTCGTCCTCTCCAAAATAGTACGTGGGTGTCCACGATTGGTTGGTTGAACATTTGTCATTCCAGAATCCGTGCTTAGATGCCCACACTCCGTTGTACTGGACCTGCAAGGCAAGCAGGTACTGCCCGCACTGCATTTTTAAGGCGCTGATACGTCCGTGGTTCCAGGAGGCAGAGTCGTTGAATCGGACGAGCCCGTTGTAGGGGCCGCTGTGGCCGAGTACATGACCCCCTACCGCCTCATCTAAAACACATCATATTTTGTTATTGTTTTTTTTCAATTAAGGGGCGCTTTAATGTTGTTTATTTGTGCATAATTTACTTGTCTTTTTATCTATATACATTCATTCTATTTATTTAAGCTGAACGAAGAAATAACACAAACGAGTAAATGTAATGAGAGTTATTTTTTTAGTATCTCCAAATCACAGCTTAAACATGCAAAAGGTAATGTTTTCAAATAACAACGAAAACTCCAATTATTGTACCTGGTTGTACTATTAAATTATTTTTGTTCTATTGTGAAAAGGAGTCCAAACTATCATTAAAAGCTGCACTAGCACAGATTTACAGTTTTTACAACTTATTTATTTTATGTCTTGGAATGAGTCAATTTTCGCGTAAATATCTGCAAACCAGTGATATATAAGACTGCTGACAAAGGATCAGATTACCGATTTTCATATTTCTGTTCGAAAATTAATGTTTTACGGCAAAAAGCGTTACTAACGCTTTATAAGAAAAATGCATAAAACATCAATTTTTGAACGTAAATATTAAAATCTTCGATCTGATTTTTATCAGCAGTCTAATGCTGTCCATGCATTTTCACATAAATCGGCTAGTTCCAAGATGTGAGAGTGCAGTTTTAAGTAACGTCAGAATGATACAACCTCATATGCAAACAGCTGTCATGCAGTCATGCAAACGTAAACGTTTGAAAATCTTCAACAAACAGTGTTTAAGATGAATAATGACGTCATACCTTGGTAGGATGACCAATGAAGCCGGAATTGGTCGAAGTAGCAGCCAAATATCCCTGAGACGTACTCCAGCCTGCCACTCTCCACGAATCTGGGGGACACCGCGGGGATCCCGCATGTTTCCAGCCGCCGCTTGTTTGTGGTGAGGGTGATGCTAGATGCGTATCTGCCGCCCGTCAACTCCGCACGCTCTATCCATTCGTCTTCTCCAAAATAGTACGTGGGTGTCCACGATTGGTTGGTCGAACACTTGTCATTCCAGAATCCGTGCTTAGATGCCCACACTCCGTTGTATTGGACTTGTAAGGCAAGCAGGTACTGGCCGCACTGCATTCGTATGGCGCTGATACGTCCTTGGTTCCAGGAGGCAGAGTCGTTGAATCGGACGAGCCCGTCGTAGGGGCCGCTGTGGCCGAGTACATGACCCTCTTCTACTGCAGATTGTTGAACATCTAAAACACATTATATTTTGTGATTTTTATAAAAACAGCCGCTTTGATATAATTTGATGGTTTGTACATCTTTACTGATGTAGTTGTTTTAACAATGAACATGTATTCTATGTGATTTTAGCTGAACGAGATAACAACACAAATAATATAATAAAAGCTTGAAGCCTAAATACATTCTCATTCATCAGAGGTTTGATAATGACAAATTTGGGGTACGCATAGAATCATCATCCTGGTGTATATGAAACGACAATGCCCTAAACACCGCTCGACTACAACTGGAAATTTGCAAAAGAAATACACGACCATTCTTGAGCAATTGTTGTACAGGTCAATTAAAAACTATATATGTGCATTTTGTCACTGGTAATATGTGTACGAAGTATTATGCGAATAGTTTGACACCGTTTTTAGTTACATCTGAATGTTTAAAATCAAATTTATTATACTAAACTATACATGTACGTAATGTTCTGCTTTAAAACATACATAATTTGTTGAGTAATAAGACGGAGGCAGTACAGTATATTTTATGGTTTTAACATGTGCGTGTAATGGACTTTATGCACCATGGGGGGCGACAAAGAATGGCCCACAGTATTCCATTCGGAACTCCTCGGACATTTTTATCGAAAACAACCTCGGATGTATGCCGGTACATCAGTAGAAGTAGTTCGTAAATTTTTGAATTATCGTTAATTAAATTTAGTGTTTTAGCTTGTATTTATTGATCTAAGTTTAAATAGATTGCCAGTGAAGTGTATTATTGCAAACATGATTAAGATTCCCAAGAGTTTTAAGTCATTAAGTTTAACTGCTAAATGAAATTACTACGCAATCTACTTGCAGTGGACTTTAACATACCAATTTCTGCGTATGCAAACCGTCCATATACATCCGAGGTTGTTTTTGATAAAAATGGCCGAGGAGCTCCGAATGACAGTATCCATGTACTGATGCGTTCTACTTACTTGTTACTTGCGATGGAATATTAAAATAGCCGTCACTTCCGTAACCGTAGCTGATCCTGACTCCGCTCACTGAATGACTGAGTGAGCACCAGGACATGATTTGGCTGCTTCCCATCGTTCTTCCCTTCCCAACCTGTAGATTGTCATGTCAGACATAAATATGCTAGTAAATACGATCATACCGGTGTTCCGAAATACATATTGCATATTGTGCACTTCTTTTCGGCGTAGCTGTATCAGATTGGATTCGAACTAGATCATTTAACAATAAGGAATTGTATGAATTTAAAGAGCGGTTTTATTTTAAATACCCAGCAAATGAAACAAACGTTTTTTAAACAGCCCAAAGGAGAGTGCAGCATTGTTTCTTGAATGCAGCGTGAAAACTTTTTGGTGCCATTTGAAGCGAGCAATGATTTATTTCGATTTTAAATAATGCAACAAGACAAAATTTTCATGGTGCCTAAGACGACGACCTTTAACAAAAAATGTTTCCATACGGGTACTTTTTTATCTTTACTCGTGGGCGAGATGAGGATTTCAAGAATGACCAAATATTTGGATCTACTAATCTTGGGTGGGAGAAAAAAATGTCGTGTTGAATTATTATTTATATTAAGCATACAACACAGATTATAACATCATCGTCGTGTATCTCTTTTTGAATATATTTCTTCTTTTTTATCCAATGCCCAAGTTTCAATAAGCATTTTCATGTAGTAAAGGTGTGCTTCTTAACATAATTTTACTTCCATTTTTGGAGTAACAGTATTCGAGTTTACGATAATATCATGTATATATGAAGCGCATGCGCAGTGGACGTGCTCGATTAAGAGGGTTTCACATACAATGCATTTATTGACCTACCTTGACACATCCCCCAGACCACGTGACCCAGAACCAATTGTAAGAACTGGATGACAGCACAGCGCCCTGAAAATGATATTTGTCACGTGTTTCATTATTGAATATTATCGAATGTCACTGTAGGCATATTAACTTGGGTAAATGCATAAAGTGTATTGGAAAAGTCATTATAAATGGCTGAAATAACTCGAAACACTTTTACCAATTAATGTCACGGAAACTTCACCAATTGTAATTGCAAATCAAGTTCATTTTATTACTGGTCTAAATCTACAATGTGTTTGTAAACACCTCCAAACCCGATAAATTTAGAAACACACCTTGTACGTGGAGAATCTCGGTCCCTGTTGTTTGTTTCGGATGGCTGACCGACTGTTACCCCACCCACCAAGCACAATCTCCACAATGTCATTGTTGTAGTCACTCTGGCTCTTCTGAAGAAGGATGTGTGCGTCGTTCTTGCCTAAAGAAGACACATGTCCCGAAACAGGTTTAAATAAAAAAGAATACACTTTTTGCAATTAAGAGTCAGAGTAGATCAAACCAGGGTCCATATTCAATTACTTTTGAGCCTGAGTTAATGACTGAGTTTATTTTTTTCAAAATATCTACAATATTCCTATTTTGATTTATATATCACAAAATATGTGTGCCTGGTCGAAGAACAGCACTTTTGAACATATTTGCTCCTTTAAACTCATTTTCTAAAAAAAAAGAATGTTTTTCTGAGCCTGAGTCCCCAACTCTGGGTGTTAATGGTTATTGGCCAAGGGTTATATTCTGTCTATGCACTATGTTCCACATCATAACAATGCCAACACATGTGTGCTTTCTCTAGATAATTTTCCAGGCGAGTACAGGTATTTGTTCATTTACCTTATTTCATTGTATAACTTGACAAATTCATGTTCATTGGGTACGAGTGAGATACGAGAAATTAATTACCCTTTTAAAAAACAAATAAGTTGTGAACAAAATCAAATGTATGCATTTGCAATTGTTAATCACATACCAAAGGTATTTACACGTGTTTTCATGGCCTGCTTCATTCAAGGGGGGGGGGGGGGGGGGGGGGGGGGCGTAATTTCGTTTTATGCAAACCTTAAGTGAGAAAAATGTTTCATGGCAAACAAAATGGCGGATTTAGAATGAAAAGTACCGATTCAGGTACCAACTTTTGCCTGGTCAAAAAAAACATGTTTCCATCGACATCTTAGTTTGGTATCATAACTTTAAAGATAAAAAAGTTATTAAACAGATTGTGGCTGAGGAGGGAATGTTAACATATATGCCATATTTGCCGAGAAAATACGAAAACTTGTTAATAAAATCAACATGTTTATTTGTACCAGGAAAAAGTTGGTACCTGAATCGGAACTTTTCATTATAAATCCGCCATTTTGTTTGCCATGAAACATTTTTCTCACTTAATGTTTGCATGAAACGAAATGCGTCCCCCCTTGCTTATTTGAATATGGAATCGCTCGTGTGAAGTGTTCGTCACACCCATGAGTAAACAATTTTCATATACATGAAGATATATTTCAACCACTGACATACCTTTTGCTTGGAGTATGAATCCAGATATGTGGCTGGTGTCTAGAGTGCCGTCCGACACAGGGTTAAACTGCGTGTAGTCCACCCTACCTGGTAGATACTTGCATTTATACTCACGACCTGTAATAACGACTTGTGATTAACGACTAGTTATCAACGCCGATCAATTTAATTTATTTTTCAGTTTTAATGAACATTTGATTCTCATATAAGTTTACTTAAAATGGTTGCCTTTGCAAGGTATTGCGGGTGGCACCCCTCCCTCCTACCCACTGGAATAGAAAATACCGCTTTATTGTTTTATTTTGTTTTCTCTTGTCGTTTCTAACAATTATTCGTTTACACTAACACATACATAAAATTGGGTATGCCCGTTATGGTAGAGTTAAAATTCTGATGTTATTCAGATTTTTTTTTAAAGTTTAGACATTATTAGTACCTAAATCATACATTGCGTACAATTAATAATTATGAACTAATTTTTGTTGTACTTTCTTTAGTTGCAATGTTAACTAAGCTCCATGCATATTTTTTCCTGATTGACAAGTATAATTTTTGGATGATTAACGTCTGCTTCTGCGTACGTCGGAGGGTCCTTACTAGGAGGTCAACTGACACGGTATTCGTAGCCTTATCGCTATCGGTGTGGTATCAATTGTTCATGGTTTACATGCACATGTGTTGTAAACTATTCGTTTCTCGGACCGGAGTGGGCCTTCCTAACCAGCAAGACTACATAAAACTTTAGCTACAAAATAGGACCGGAAAAAGGCAATATCAGTTATAGACCGCATAAAATTTCTAAGTATATTTCAATATTTACGCTGCTTATCCGTACAATTCTTTAAGGAATTAATTGCGGAATTGATGTCATTATCGGGATATGAACGCAATTAGGCTGGTTAAAGTGGGTGGAGTCCGAAGGATAATAGTTATGCGACTTAAATATTTGATAAACGTATTAGAGGCGGTAGGCTTAAATTATTAAAGTGTATCGGAATACACTCCCTAGCTAAATTGTTTGTATATGTTCTTCGAAACGGTTACACTATTGACGATTACTTGTAAAGAAAAGTCAGTTCATGCCTGTAATTTGTTGTGTTTCTTTCTTGTTTTTCTCATGGAATCAAGCGTGCTCTATTAGCGGATTCCAGGTAACCTATCCTGGCACGGAATCCGGCGTACAAAACGGAGAAAGACACCCTAAGTATTTTTACAATATTGAATTAACGTCATACTATAAGCAATGGTCGAAGTGGCCGACTGAAAGTTGTTCGCATTTCGCATTGAAAAGAGGGGAGAAATGCAGTAATGCGCGAGGTGCGTACGCGGTTGTTTTCAGCTATAAAAGTAAAGTGTTTGTTTATTATAGTGTCACCCCTCTTAGTTAAGGGCCAGCCCGTTGGGCTTATGAGACACCTTCATTCGTGAACATCTTTACCCCGATTCCTTATCCCAAATGCCAGGCGCCTGGCAGGAAGGCAATCGGTACCCCTCGATTTAACTAGCTGCTGGGTCGGCAACCGGCCATGTCAGAACAAGCCCCTTGTGAGACTCGAACCTTCGACCTCCCGCTCCGTAGGCGGAAGCCTCAACCACAAGGCCACGGAGACGGTATATGTTGTTCCCAGTATAAAAATGTTATCCCAAAAGTTTGCGGAATTCAAGTTTGACTATATCAAAACGCCTATAAGGCTGGACCTTGCCATTTTGCCGATGTAACATTTGTTTACTAACCCAACCCCACCCAAAAGCCAACAAAAAATAAATAAAAATAAAAAAAATGAATAAATAAAATAAAAAATAAATAAATTAATAAATAAATAAACGAACGAACGAACGGACGGACGGAACGAACGACCGAACGAATAAACAAACAAACAAGCAAACGCAATAAATATTGAAACAAATAAATAAAAATGAAATAAAAAATAATAATGCTTATCATACTAATATCTAATATTTTACGTAATACTGCATGTTCATAATACTGCATATTAGTGTAAATAAAATAATATTAAGTAAAATAAATCTTTCTTAAATCAATGTTCTTTTTAAAAGGCATACCTGATGTTAAAGCCGAAACTGCACATACAGCAAACAAAAATAAAGCGTTCATTTTTGTCACTTTTCCAAATGTGTTCACAATAACCTCGTCCTGTGTTATGTTTGGTACTTGTTGACAGCATCCTTATATTTATAGCACTTGGCTAAGCCGGATACACGTGCTTTTTATTCAATTTTAACCTGTACTTTAGATTTTTAATATCACCAAATCTCTTCTTAGAAGACTGAATAAAATTAACACGATTTCTCATGTGTCAAGTGTGGTTAATTCAGGTTTTATGGGATGTGACATTTGTTCATTGACTTTGTGAGTAATGTGAAACAAAACAAAAAAATGGTTAAGTTGAAATTGGATGTTCAGCTTTGTGATATTCTTCTTCCTTTATTGACATATAACAAATGCGGTTGATAATTCAGTGCTTGCCTGAATTGAAAAAAGGCCCCCTTTGTTTAAATAAGTGTTGACTTTTAATATTCGAAGATTAATAAAATTGACTAGATCGTCAATATAATTTGAATTTGTGAGCGATCGAGTCCTTAAAGAAATATTTTGAAAACTTGATTGACTATTCAATTGTTATATGTGAGCAGGTCTCTTTAAGAAACATATTGAAAAACTTTATCTACAATACAATTATTATATGTGAGCGAGTCCCTTTAAAAACATATTGAAATTTTGATCTACAATACAATTATTATATGTGAGCGAGTCCCTTTAAAAAACATATTGAAATTTTGATCTACAATACAATTATTATATGTGAGCGAGTCCCTTTAAAAAACATATTGAAATTTTGATCTACAATACAATTATTATATGTGAGCGAGTCCCTTTAAAAACATATTGAAATTTTGATCTACAATACAATTATTATATGTGAGCGAGTCCCTTTAAAAACATATTGAAATTTTGATCTACAATACAATTATTATATGTGAGCGAGTCCCTTTAAAAAAAACATACTGAAATTTTGATCTACAATACAATTATTATATGTGAGCGAGTCCCTTTAAAAACATATTGAGAACTTGATCTACAATACAGTTATCATATGTGAGCGAGTCCCTTTAAAAACATATTGAAATTTTGATCTACAATACAATTATTATATGTGAGCGAGTCCCTTCAAAAAAAACATACTGAAATTTTGATCTACAATACAATTATTATATTTGAGCGAGTCCCTTTAAGAAACATTTTGAAAACTTGATCGCCAATAATATTATAATTTGTGAGCTAGTCCTTTTAAGATTCATTTTGTAAACTTGATCGCCAATAATATTAATAATATTATGATTTGTGGGCTAGTCCCTTTAAGACTCATTTGGAAAACTTGATCGCCAATAAAATTATAATTTGTGAGCTAGTCCTTTTAAGACTCATTTTGTAAACTTGATCGCCAATAATATTATAATTTGTGAGCGAGTCCCTTTAAGACTCATTTTGAAAACTTGATCGCAAATAATATTATAATTTATGAGCGAGTCCCTTTAAGACTCATTTTGAAAACTTGATCGCCAATAAATTATGATTTGTGAGCGAGTCCCTTTAAGACTCATTTTAAAAACTTGATCGCCAATAATATTATAATTTGTGAGCTAGTCCCTTTAAAACTCATTTTGAAAACTTGATCGCCAATAATATTATAATTTATGAGCGAGTCCCTTTAAGACTCATTTTGAAAACTTGATCGCCAATAAATTATGATTTGTGAGCGAGTCCCTTTAAGACTCATTTTAAAAACTTGATCGCCAATAATATTATAATGTGTGAGCTAGTCCCTTTAAGAAACATTTTGAAAACTTGATCGCCAATAATATTATAATTTGTGAGCTAGTCCCTTTAAGAAACATTTTGAAAACTTGATCGCCAATAATATTATAATTTGTGAGCTAGTCCCTTTAAGAAACATTTTGAAAACTTGATCGCCAATAATATTATAATTTGTGAGCGAGTCCTTTAACAACATGCAGCCTACTCTTGCGTCACCATTTTACACCGTCACAAGTTCACAAAAATCACATTACCTACGTTTTTACTTTGGTTAAAACGGACCTTATTTGTTGTTTACTTAGAAGGTATTAAACATTGCTATGAATTCCATGAACCACCTTACAAAACAATACTGTTATTATGTTTGAACTGAGGGCAGGCAAATGCGTGGTCGCTTTCGGCATTACAATTATTTCTTGTAACACCTTTCAGATAAGTACAAAACCTTAATGTGATTTTAAGTTGATATTTTCTAAATATTTGAGGTTTATGTTAATAGTACTGTTACTATTCAAAATTAAATCTCGGTATTGGATAATCCAAAATAAAACATGCTAATTCTGAACAGGTACGCGTTTGAAAAAGGCTGATTTTTTTATCAACTCACCGTGCAGGGATAAATATTTATAAAAGTGCCAGAAGGATGAAAACGATTAACGATAAGACCCTTGCTAATTGAAGATATAGTAACAAAAGAAATTAATAAAAAGTACAACTTCAAAATAAAAAAACCCTCCCCAATTGGATTCAAAATTTTGTTCAAGTCACTCTTGGGAATGTGACGGGGTCAATCCATAATGCAGCTAAATATTTGGCGTGGGCAGACCTTTATAAACCAAACAACAACATATTCCGGCAGGCATTTATCCGGTCTTCAGAGTGGTGATAGCAGAAGCTTATTTTGAACGCCTTTATCAGGTCATTACAAGAGATACTAGCAGATGTCTATCCAGCAGGCCTTTATCCGGTCATCACAAGACGTGATAGCAGAAGCTTATTTTGCAGGCCTTTATCGGGTCATCACAAGAGGTTATAGCAGATGTCTATCCAGCAGGCCTTTATCCGGTCATCACAAGACGTGATAGCAGAAGCTTATTTTAAGGCCTTTATCCGGTCATCACAAGAGGTGATAGGTCATCACAAGGGGTGATAGCAGATGTCTATACAGCAGGCCTTTATCCGGTCATCACAAGGGGTGATAGCAGAAGTCTATCCAGCAGGCCTTTATCCGGTCATCACAAGGGGTGATAGCAGAAGTCTATCCAGCAGGCCTTTATCCGGTCATCACAACGGATGATAGCATATGTCTATCCAGCAGGCCTTTATCCGGTAATCACAAGGGGTGATAGCAGATGTTTATCCAGCAGGCCTTTATCCGGTCATCACAAGGGGTGATGGCAGATGTCTATTCAGCAGGCCTTTATTTGGTCATCACAGGGGGTGATGGCAGAAGTCTATCCAGCAGGCATTTATCCGGTCATTACAAGGGGTGATGGCAGAAGTCTATCCAGCAGGCATTTATCCGGTCATCACAAGGGGTGATGGCAGAAATCTATCCAGCAGGCCTTTATCCGGTCATCCGAAGGGGTGATGGCAGAAGTCTATCAAGCAGGCCTTTATCCGGTCATCACAAGGGGTGATGGCAGATGTCTATCCAGGAGGCCTTTATGCGGTCATCACAAGGGGTGATGGCAGATGTCTATCCAGCAGGCCTTTATGCGGTCATCACAAGGGGTGATGGCAGATGTCTATCCAGCAGGCCTCTTTGCGGTCATCACAAGGGGTGATAGCAGATGTCTATCCAGCAGGCCTTTATCCGGTCATCACAAGGGGTGATGGCAGATGTCTATCCAGCAGGCCTTTATGCGGTCATCACAAGGGGTGATGGCAGAAGTCTATACAGCAGGCCTTTATGCGGTCATCACAAGGGGTGATGGCAGATGTCTATCCAGCAGGCCTTTATGCGGTCATCACAAGGGGTGATGGAAGATGTCTATACAGCAGGCCTTTATGCGGTCATCCGAAGGGGTGATGGCAGACGTCTATCCAGCAGGCCTTTATGCGGTCATCCGAAGGGGTGATGGCAGACGTCTATCCAGCAGGCCTTTATGCGGTCATCACAAGGGGTGATGGCAGATGTCTATCCAGGAGGCCTTTATGCGGTCATCACAAGGGGTGATGGCAGATGTCTATCCAGCAGGCCTTTATGCGGTCATCACAAGGGGTGATGGCAGATGTCTATCCAGCAGGCCTCTTTGCGGTCATCACAAGGGGTGATAGCAGATGTCTATCCAGCAGGCCTCTTTGCGGTCATCACAAGGGGTGATAGCAGATGTCTATCCAGCAGGCCTCTTTGCGGTCATCACAAGGGGTGATAGCAGATGTCTATCCAGCAGGCCTCTTTGCGGTCATCACAAGGGGTGATAGCAGAAGTCTATCCAGCAGGCCTCTATGCGGTCATCACAAGGGGTGATAGCAGAAGTATATCCAGCAGGCCTCTATGCGGTCATCACAAGGGGTGATAGCAGAAGTCTATCCAGCAGGCCCTTATCCGGTCATCCGAAGGGGTGATAGCAGAAGTCTATCCAGCAAGCCCTTATCCGGTCATCCGAACGGTTGATAGCAGAAGTCTATCCAGCAGGCCCTTATCCGGTCATCACAAGGGTTGATAGCAGAAGTCTATCCAGCAGGCCCTTATCCGGACATCCGAAGGGGTGATAGCAGAAGTCTATCCAGCAGGCCCTTATCCGGTCATCCGAAGGGGTGATAGCAGAAGTCTATCCAGCCGGCCCTTATCCGGTCATCCGAAGGGGTGATAGCAGAAGTCTATCCAGCAGGCCCTTATGCGGTCATCCGAAGGGGTGATAGCAGAAGTCTATCCAGCAGGCCCTTATGCGGTCATCCGAAGGGGTGATAGCAGAAGTCTATCCAGCAGGCCCTTATCCGGTCATCCGAAGGGGTGATAGCAGAAGTCTATCCAGCAGGCCCTTATCCGGTCATCCGAAGGGGTGATAGCAGAAGTCTATCCAGCAGGCCCTTATCCGGTCATCCGAAGGGGTGATAGCAGAAGTCTATCCAGCAGGCCTTAATCCGGTCATCACAAGGGGTGATAGCAAATGTCTATCCAGCAGGCCTTTATCCGGTCATCACAGGGATGATAGCAGATGTCTATCCAGCAGGCCTTTATCCGGTCATCACAAGGGGTGATAGCAGATGTCTATCCAGCAGGCCTATATCCGGTCATGACAAGGGGTGATGGCAGATGTCTATCCAGCAGGCCTTTATCCGGTCATCACAAGGGGTGATAGCAGATGTCTATCCAGCAGGCCTATATCCGGTCATCACAAGGGGTGATGGCAGATGTCTATCCAGCAGGCCTATATCCGGTCATGACAAGGGGTGATGGCAGATGTCTATCCAGCAGGCCTTTATCCGGTCATGACAAGGGGTGATGGCAGATGTCTATCCAGCAGGCCTTTATGCGGTCATCACAAGGGGTGATGGCAGATGTCTATCCAGCAGGCCTTTATGCGGTCATCACAAGGGGTGATGGCAGATGTCTATACAGCAGGCCTTTATGCGGTCATCACAAGGGGTGATGGTAGATGTCTATACAGCAGGCCTTTATGCGGTCATCACAAGGGGTGATGGCAAAAGCCTATCAAGCAGGCCTTAATCCGGTCATCACAAGGGGTGATGGCAGATGTCTATCCAGCAGGCCTTTATGCGGTCATCACAAGGGGTGATGGCAGATGTCTATCCAGCAGGTCTCTTTGTGTTCATCACAAGGGGTGATGGCAGATGTCTATCCAGCAGGCCTCTATACGGTCATCACAAGGGGTGATAGCAGAAGTCTATCCAGCAGGCCTCTTTGCTGTCATCACAAGGGGTGATAGCAGAAGTATATCCAGCAGGCCTCTATGCGGTCATCACAAGGGGTGATAGCAGAAGTCTATCCAGCAGGCCCTTATCCGGTCATCCGAAGGGGTGATAGCAGAAGTATATCCAGCAGGCCCTTATCCGGTCATCCGAAGGGGTAATAGCAGAAGTATATCCAGCAGGCCCTTATCCGGTCATCCGAAGGGGTGATAGCAGAAGTCTATCCAGCAGGCCCTTATCCGGTCATCCGAAGGGGTGATAGCAGAAGTCTATCCAGCAGGCCCTTATCCGGTCATCCGAAGGGTTGATAGCATAAGTCTATCCAGCAGGCCTTAATCTGGTCATCACAAGGGGTGATAGCAAATGTCTATCCAGCAGGCCTTTATCCGGTCATCACAGGGATGATAGCAGATGTCTATCCAGCAGGCCTTTATCCGGTCATCACAAGGGGTGATAGCAGATGTCTATCCAGCAGGCCTATATCCGGTCATCACAAGGGGTGATGGCAGATGTCTATCCAGCAGGCCTATATCCGGTCATGACAAGGGGTGATGGCAGATGTCTATCCAGCAGGCCTTTATCCGGTCATCACAAGGGGTGATGGCAGATGTCTATCCAGCAGGCCTTTATGCGGTCATCACAAGGGGTGATGGCAGATGTCTATACAGCATGCCTTTATGCGGTCATCACAAGGGGTGATGGTAGATGTCTATACAGCAGGCCTGTATGCGGTCATCACAAGGGGTGATGGCAAAAGCCTATCAAGCAGGCCTTAATCCGGTCATCACAAGGGGTGATGGCAGATGTCTATCCAGCAGGCCTTTATGCGGTCATCACAAGGGGTGATGGCAGATGTCTATCCAGCAGGTCTCTTTGCGGTCATCACAAGGGGTGATGGCAGATGTCTATCCAGCAGGCCTCTATCCGGTCATCACAAGGGGTGATAGCAGAAGTCTATCCAGCAGGCCTCTTTGCGGTCATCACAAGGGGTGATAGCAGAAGTATATCCAGCAGGCCTCTATGCGGTCATCCGAAGGGGTGATAGCAGAAGTCTATCCAGCAGGCCCTTATCCGGTCATCCGAAGGGGTGATAGCAGAAGTATATCCAGCAGGCCCTTATCCGGTCATCCGAAGGGGTAATGGTAGAAGTCTATCCAGCAGGCCCTTATCCGGTCATCCGAAGGTGTGATAGCAGAAGTCTATCCAGCAGGCCCTTATCCGACATCCGAAGGGGTGATAGCAGAAGTCTATCCAGCAGGCCCTTATCCGGACATCCGAAGGGGTGATAGCAGAAGTCTATCCAGCAGGCCCTTATCCGGTCATCCGAAGGGGTGATAGCAGAAGTCTATCCAGCAGGCCTTTATCCGGTCATCCGAAGGGGTGATAGCAGAAGTCTATCCAGCAGGCCCTTATTCGGTCATCCGAAGGGTTGATAGCAGAAGTCTATCCAGCAGGCCTTTATCCGGGTTTCCAGACATGCTTTTATCAGATCAACAGAAGGGGTATCATAAATGGTATCATAAAGATAATACTTCAATGTGTCCAAAGGCTGATAAATACGTTTAATTACTTGTTTCGTGAGTAAAACATTTTTCCTTATATATACCAGACAGCAAAGGCTAGACTTATTCACAATTGCGAATTTCAACAATTATACCGAACACCACAGGCTAGACTTAACATTTCTATATTTTATCAAAGACATCCGACATCACAAGCTACTCCACATAACAGAAAGCAACTTCACGTTTTACGAACAAGGCTTGTTATTTGCAGCAAACAATCAGGTCAATCGAAGAAAAAAAGCATTTTAATTGAACTGTGTCAGATGGAAGTCATATAACATGATTGCCGCTTTGTCCAATTTTGATAGCACCAGGAAACTGTTCCCAAAAAAACACGATTTCCAAACGACAGATAAAGTAGTAAACACAGCGCCAAAAACAAACGGGGTAGCAGAAATCAACTGTTAATCCTGGATAAAACTACCACCTGTATGTAGATAGCCTCGTTGACCACTATAATATCATACAATAGTTACGTGTAGGTGGGTTGGACCCAACTTAATCCACTAACGTGTGCTCGCTGCCAATAAAAAGGCGTCAAGTGACAAAACCAGACCGCCCACTACCTTCAATACCCATGCACGAACATCCCGTGCGTTTCCGCTTATATTCCTACGTCAAACGACAAATAACTAAAGCAGACGACGAATCGTCTTTTTTGAGACGGTAATTTTTTTATTTGTTCATAAAGAAGTGACGCGATAAAATTGGGAAAACAATTTTTAAGTCAGCTTTATCGGTACATGATAAGGGGAATTAGCTCAAGCGGTAAAGCGCTCGCTTAGCATGTGAGAGGTACCGGGATCGATACCCGGATTCTCCAATTGATTTTTTTTATCTTTTTAAAACTTAACATGATGAACAATTTATGTTTATTGCAATATCATAAGTTTAAAAATCGTTGCAATAATCGGAAAGATTAAACTAGATTAAACTAGACACCAGCTAGTAAATTTAATATTTCTAAATTTAACAAATGTATTCGACATCACAAGATACTTTCCATTTCAGAAAACAACAACACGTTTTAGATACATGACATTTTATTGGCAGCAAATACAAATAAAATGTAATATCTGATCATGTTATGAAATTGCTACAGTTTTTTCACAATTCGTTTCCTACTAAATTACTATTCATGAGCACCACAACCTATTCATTGGCACCACAACGTTCAGAAAATCTAGCATAGTGCAGCAAGTATAACAAATAAAGTTCTAAATTTTGTAACATGGCAACCTTTTGTCAATAAAAAAGCCACACATATGTAAGGAAAATGCTAAAACCTAGGGTACCAAAACACGAAAATCCATATTTTTACGTTGTCAACACTAACGTCTAGCAAGTTATGCAAGTGCTAGACGATCAGATATTACATTTTATTCAGAACTTTTACATTTAGAACAACTCATGGCCATTCCTATGTGGAACTACATTCTCCATTTTTTAAATTTACTCGTATAAACCTCTAAAAATGAAAAATAAGAAACCATACTCATTGTTTACATCCATATTCCACTCATTGGCACTATAACGGAAGACGCGTTGGAGCATTTTCAACACATAACAAAATGTTATGGCTCCAATGATTACCCGCCGTAAAATATACAGATTGATGTAAAAATGTTTTCTTATTGAAATTTGTCAGATGAAACTGACGTCACAGGGCTGCCGCTCTGTCCAATGAATTAACTGGAAACCGTTCCCCATAAACGCGATTTTCAAAGAACAGATAAAGTAAGAAATGCAGCTCCACAAACAGACAGGGTCACAGATATCATCCGAAACGAAACTAAATTATGCACCAGTCAATTGTTACCACCCACACCCCTGGGGCAGGTCCGGGGAATAGCGGGGAATTTAGCATTCGATCCAGCCAAGACCGGGTAAAATCCCCGCCCTGCGGGAACGAACTGCTGGTAAAATCCCCGCCAAATGCCCCCGCACCCAGGGAACCCTAGGAAAGGCCCATTCCCCGCTATTTTTGGTACGAAGACAAAACCACCGCATTCACCCGGCATTGCGGGGTCACCTGGAAGGTAAAAACACGACCCATTTCCCCGGCTATCCCTTGTATACCCCCGGACCTGAGGAGAGGGGGGGGGGGGGCGTGGTTATTTACAATATTTACACCTCAACTTCCATTCCTTAAATGCACTGCCTTTCGGCAATTGCGTTTATCAATCGATGAACGCAACATCTTCGGATATGTTCAGATCGCAATTCATCGCATAACAATTTACATTAAAATTATTGATATTTGTATTGTCTGTATTGTGTCAGCAGGTTCCGTAAAATATAAATAAACATTTTAGAAAGTGTTAGTTTATTACATTTTAAATGTATTGTTGCCATAAGTGATTCAATTTTACGTTTAAAAGTGATTTCAAGTAGTTGATCTTTTCCCGCGTTATTGTGACGTCATTTGAAAAAATGTTGCCGGTTACAGTCGTTCTATTTACAGACTGGGTAAGACAGGTTTAGTGAAAGGTTTTCTTAAATGAAATGAATTATTTTTATACACTCTGACCAGCCCAATTGCGTTCATACCCCGATATTGACACCAACCCCGCAATTCATTCCTTAAATATATGTCGAGTTAGTGGGACCCAAAATATTTCACTCTGCAAAAAGAAATCCCCGAGTGTCGAAACCTTTGTACGCTTATTAAACCCTAAGAGTGCTCGCATTGTATGTAAGGGGTACCGAGATTCTCCATATTATGATGATAATATAATATAGTATATTATTTCATGTTTTTCGATGAAATATGGAGTTTTGTGAGTGAAATAACAACAAAATTTGGTGAAAATGCAAAATAAGGGGTGAAAGTATCAACTTTCAGAACTACTACCTTATATATATATCTACGCTAAACGACAAATAACACAAGCAGACGACTAGTCGTCTATGTTGTAACGGTGAGAAATATATATACGATTTATTAGGAGTGACGCGATAATATATGTGAAGCATGTTTAAGCCAGAATATGTGAGGTGATAAGGGGAATTAGTCCGTCAAAACAAAGGGGAATTAGTAGAAGAACAATTAAATGCTGCATCTTTGGTCGTTTAAAACGTATTCAGTTTTGATATGTTCTTATATACTTACAATGCATCACGGAGTATGAGATGTTATTCTGTGACGTCATATCTCCGTCCACCGCTCGTAACGATATAAGGGCTACCGAGATCGATACCCGTAATCTCTATATAATGATGACAATACATCAAGATATAGTATAGTCTTTCATGTTTTTTCGATGAAATGGAGTTTTATCAGTGCAATAACAACAGTGAAAATATCAATTTGATATTTTCACTGCAAAAAAAGGAGTGAAAATATCAACTTTCAGAACTACTACCTTACATATACCTGCACGATTACCCCCGTGGGTTCCCGCAAATAGTCCTACGCCAAACGACAAATAAGTAAAGCAGACGACGAGTCGTCTATGTTGTAACGGTGAGAAATATGTTTGATAATAATAGGAGTGGCGCGATGATATATGTGAAATATTTTTAAGTCAGCATGCTTTCAAGATAAGGGGAATTAGCTCAAGTGGTAGAGCGCTCGCTTAGCATGTGAGAGGTACCGGGATCGATACCCGGATTCTCCAAATGTTTTTTATGTTTATAAACTCTACATTAATAATACATTTTTATTCCAATACCAACTTATATAAAACAAAGTTTAAAAGTCGTTGCCATAATGGGAAAGTATATTACAAGTATATAACCTATAAAAATATATTTAGATGTAATGTTCGCCCTATAAAATAGTGTATGAGAGCGTTTTAACTTGACTGTTAACAAGACAAAAAATCTGTTTCGTAACTTTTTAACAAGTGGAAGTTGCAGAGTGTTATCTTAGTATGTAAGGGTTACCGGGATCGATTCCCGGATTCTCCATATTGTTTGATGATATATTTTTGTAATAAATTTTGAGAAAAAAAATCAATTTTACATCAAATATATGTCGATTGATTGTTCATAAAAGACCCATCTCGATAGAATACAAACATGCATGAAAAACATCAAATTAAATAGTCATTCAATATGCTGTAAACAGCATGGTAATTGAATACAAGTATAGGCCAAAATGCAATCTCGAACACCGGAGTGATTATGATAACACCTCGTACTCAATACATGGAAACATCATTCACAAACTATAACAAAAATATATGGAATGACATTCCTTTATATATACGTACCTTGAAAACCCTTTAAACGTTCAAAAGAAATTATAAATTTCATTTATAGTGTGAACGATAAATTATTTAACATGTTCTTTAACATATGTAAATGTTTAATTTATAGTCATGTTCTTGAGAGTCTGTCAGTGAATGTTTAAGTATGAATGCATTTGTTAACAGAATGTTTAATAGTTTTACATGTAAATGTATCTTTCTAGTTTTAACATTGACAGGTGACTTATTTTCAAGGATTATGCTTTTTCTTTTGTTCCTTTACTTTGAAGGACATATTGAAAATTTGAATATATGTTCTAATATGTCTAAATGTGTAACCTTCGGTAACTAAATGTACAGTCAGTGCATGCATTGTTTATTGCATGAAATGGACATATACTTTTTTTATAGAATCAAAATTATTTAAATGTCAAGGTGTGTAAGCTTTGCCCATTCGGCGAGTGCACCGTAAAGATTGTTAGTCATTTTAGGGTTTTTTTGGAGCATAGTGCACAGACAGAATGTAACCCTGGCTAGAGCTAACCTGGTTCTTTAACGTGCACCAGTGTATAGCACTATCAAGACCCCCATTTAACGTCCCTCCCGGAAGAAGATTAGGTTTTTTTAGTGATGCACGGAGAATCAAACCTGCGACCCCTGAATTGATAGTCAAGCGCGTTATTATTAGACCACGGGTCCGCCACTTTAATGTCAACAGTTCAATTAAAGACATAGCATCAAGACATGTCACTGTCACGCGACCAAACGCCCCTGATTGGGCCTTGTCGGACGGATAGCTACTATTAGAACACAGGCGATATTTGAGTAAATAAAAAATCTATGTCCCCCTAATGGTTTTCAATTAGTCATTTCGTATCTACGTAAGGTAATTACTGACTGCTCTACCAAATTTTAAGACCGTACGACCAAGCATACTGCACCTATGCATTGGACAACCTTTTTTGTATTCATGGTCTCCGCGAGTTCGATCTATGACTAACTGACCCTACAATAGGGTCATCTGCTTGTCATGACCAACTTCCTTTCCAAGTTAAAGGACTGTGGACCAAGCATACTCTAGTTATCAATCTGACAAGCTTTTTGTGTCCAAGGTCACCGCGACCATGACATTTGACATACTGACCTAACAATAAATTAGGGTCATCTACTGGTCATGAACAACCTCCATGACAAGTTTGAGGACCGTACGACCAGCATACTTTGGCTACCAATCAGACAAGCTTTTTCTGTATAAGGTCACCATGGCCTTGACCATTGACCTACTGACCTCAAATCAAAAGGGGTTATCTGCTTGTCATGAACGATCTCCATACCAGGTCTGAGGACCTAAGGCTCAAGCGTACTCTTGTCATCAATCAGACAATCGGACAAGGCTTGGTCTATCGGCCGACCGACAAATCGACGTGTACAAAGCAATAATCCTGAGAATGTCATATATGTATTCTTCGAAAACGTTATTTGTTAATGTAATTCGTTTATATAACTGTTATTTATATTTTCTTGTTTTCTAATGCCATCCAAATCTAGTTTGCTCTTTTAGTGTAGTACGGCGTATGGCTCACCCTCGCATCCGGAACAAAAAATGTGTCGTATCCTTTTTGCAACGGCAGGTAATAAATTTCCTACAGTAACACCGTATAGAATCGTTCATATTGAAACATTCATTTAAAGCTAAAAGTGCATGTGTGCTGTTAGTTTAGTACACATTTTTGGGGTCGTAAATATCTGCGGAAGCAAAATGTTAAAAGGCATAGAATCGAAGCCGGATTTGTTTTGTAAAATATCCAAAATACGCCTTTTAGACGGAAGTGCCTTTAAGCTTACACGCACAAATATTAAATACTGGTGAGTCCTAAAAGATTTACAGTGATCAACAATCGCCTCATAAGGAAGAAATACCGTGTTTTTTCTGCACCTTTCTTTCAAAATAAACACAGTAACCGTCATAAGAACCACTGTTTCGATATATATTTATCCTTCAAGTGTATATATAGTGGAACATCTTATTTTGGAGTAAGAGTGCATCGTTAAATAACTTAAAGCTATCGTGCTTCGCATTCGATCTTGCCAACCATAAAATAGGCCACTGTAAACGTTTATGGTGACAAAAAGTAGTACTATCTAAATAAATAAATAATAAACATCAATATATCAGCAAGAAACAAAATTAAGAAGAGATGTCCTTTGGAAGCAAAATAATAGAAAAGGAAATATAAAACCATATTATAAAAAAACAGTATCGATTTAGTTGAGAGTTTTGATAATATCAGCACTATCAACGCCCCCCACCCCCGGCATCAGCTATATATATACATATAGCTAGTGTACATATTCAAAACAAAGCCCAGCGCCCCCCCCCCCCCCATCCCCAATTTCACATTCGTTGGTTTTCTTATACGCTTTGTTTCCAAGAACTAAATGGGTTAAAGGATGAACCTCCTTGATTTTTTTTACAATAAAGCGTCCAATGATTCACACACATGTTTTCATGAATGTTTTTATAACTAGCACTTACTGGATCATAAGTATCAACATTTTGTAGTTTTGTGAGAATAAAAGCGCTTATAATTTTGCGACTGTTGTATTTAAACACTATAAATGGGTTATACGTATGGATCTGTTCTAGTTGTGTTTAAAATGAAGACCCCCAAACTTCACACACGTTTGCTTTCTTGCACCTTTTGTTTCCAACCACTAAATGGGTTATACGATGTCCGTTTAGGCCGCGTTGGCGGTGCATTCCATCCAGGTCTTTGATTGGTATCTAAGGATTTCTTAACTACCACCATTTTCCTTCTCTGCGACTGGTTGGAATATACTGAACCTCTGCGCGTGTTTATTGTGTTTAGTGACGTACTGCTCGGGGATTTAACAAAGCCTGCCCCGGTGGCGTAGTTCCATTGTGGAACTGTGAGATGGTCGTTATCAAGTGTAACCTGACTTGGGCTAGCAGGATTGTCAGGAATTGTCGTGTTTAGACTTGAATTGGAGCTTTGGTACACGGCAAACTGTACCTTGGCGTTGTTATCGTTGCTCGGCATATCTTTAACTTTAACCTGTAATAAAAAATACTAAACTAAGACATGAGACAAACATGCGCATGGTTGTGTTTGAAACTACAGCAATGAAATAAAAACGACTAAACTAAGACGGAGGCGTGTGACAAACATGCGCATAGCTGTTTGAGACTACAGCAATTAAATAAAACAGAGACAAAACTAAGACGAAGGCATGTGACAAACATGCACATGATTGTTTGAAACTAAAGTAATTAAATAAAAAAATACTAAAGTTAATCGGAGACATGTGACAAACGTGCACATTGTTGTTGAAAACTACCGCAGTGAATTTGCTGTTAAACGTCGAAAATATAAACATTGTTAAAGTAAAACTACAAATAAGCATCGTCGACAACAGACACATCCGTGTAACAGAATTGATCACACGTGGGTAACCAATGATGCGAAAATAGATGAAAATCACGTATTGATAAAATGTACCTTGGAATGGTGCACCTGGTATCTATGATGAAAGATGACCACACAGCCAACTATGAAGGCCATGAGGATGAAGACGGTGGCGATCTGGAGAACTAGGCGGACGATGGGGTTGACTGAGGACTGAGGGTCTGTGTTGGGGTCAGAAGGTGCAATCACCACAATGGAGACTATATCGACCCGTGACTGTTGTTGGGGAGAGTCTTCCATAGCCTGATGAAGCAGATATAGTATTTCAATTATTTGAATGTTGAGTATCAATCTATCAAGGTATACAATAGCCTAACAGTTATCTCCTTACCTCTAAGATTGAACTTGATCAATTTGACGACTGATCTTTTTCAAATTATAGAAAATCACACTGCAAAATTAATAACGGAGTTTAAAACTATTTGAACATTCTGAATAGTATTTTAACCCATCTATATACCATGCTTTATATGTTTTAAGTACTGTCCCCGATAGCTGTGATATAAGTCTTTTGTTTCCCATGAAAACTACAGTCGAACCCCGTTGGTTCGAACTTGCTTGGCTCGAATTCCTCGTTGGCTCGAATTGAATGCTAAGGATATCTTTAGACTGAACGTAAGTTTTCCAGCTTGGCTGGAATTTTCCGAGGCTCGAGGTATTTTCGCCGGTCCTAAGGAGTTCGAGCGATTGGGGTTTGACTGTACTGGTACTCTTAAGGATTAAAATTCGACATGTTGCATTTTATCGGGGTATGGTATGCAATGGGGCTGTTCAAAATGGGTGGAGTCCGAAGGACTCCACCAACATTTTGAACTGCGCCATTGCATACCATACCCCGATAAAATGCAACATGTCGAATTTTAATACTTATATTTACATTCATTTAAATCTACATTTCTGCTAAAATAAATTGATTATTCAAGAGCATTTACTCTTTTCTTTCTCTTGTTGTTCTCAACGGTGGGTAAATTAGAACAGCTGCTGTTCAACCGAATGTCATAAAACAATGAATGCGCAGATAAAATAGTTCCTTATTTATAGGTTCAGTTTATATATTTTCAAGGACAAGTATATTATAAATACACATTATAACTGTTTAACAACTAGGAAAATACAACTGGAGTTAGGAACATTTACAATAACAAGAAAACAACAAAAATATCGTCACATGCAAAGTTCACATCATATCTCGCGATAAACGCGACCCAAAGTGTTTGTTAAACACGAGTTGTCAAATTTAAGATAAATTCCAGTAAATTTACTTGTTTAGCGTTATGTTAAAGGAGCAATTGGCGAAAGAACCATGTTGAAATATGGTGTTAGACAAATCTGCAAGTGTATTTTCATTTCTTTGGACTTTAACATCGGATGAAACGACTGTGGCGGTGGGTGGGGTAACGTATTTATCAATGGGAGCTTTTGCGGAAGTACAGCCAGAGGACGCGAGAAGACTCAGTGATGAACTGAGCTCTTTCTTCTGGACGTTGCTGGGTGCCCTGCAATACGACTTTAATGATGCCTCATTCCTGTGCCCGGACATGAACATAATATGATGAGCTTCAAAGCCACTGTCGTTCATTGCTTGGATAGCTGTGGCCCTGACACTGTGCGCGGTGTACCAACCTGTTGTTTTGCTTGCTTTGCAAATGTCAGCCATGAAACTGCTGTACGACCGCTTTGACAGTGGCGCATTGGTGAACCAAATGTCATTTGCCTCAGGTCTTGCGATGGCATCCTTGATGCAGGCATTAAACAGCATAGGCGCCGATTTGTCGGTTTTATTGATGAGTAACTTTAACATTGCTACTGGACAACATGGGCCACCTGTCGTATACATTCTGCGGTCTGATGGAGCCTCATCCTTGGTTAGCCCACCCTGGAATTTTTTTTGCTGCGTCTCGTGCTTCAGGGTGACATACTCAATTCCATCATGGTCTTCAGTAAACTCAAAGGAGTCGATTTGAAGCTGGTGATGAAATTCAAGGCCGCGTGACACGAAGTGGAGAGCAAGTTGGAACCATACACACTGTCGAAGAATAATTGGAGAGCATGGAGCATTGGCGAAGAACCTGGAAATGGTTTCAAGGTCGCTTTGCTCGATGATAGGCTTGTGGTGTGTGGGTCGGGAAAGTCCGGCCTTAGTTTGTTCCTTCATGAAGCCATCAAGTGTGCGATTTGCAGCCTTAAATGATGTGCCATGAACAATGTCCATGTTGCGGCCAAGGTCGGTCAGATGTCTGTTCAGACCAGATCGTATGTTCTTCATACTATTCTTGTGGTACACCTTAGACCCAGCTCCGAAAGCCTTTGAGCGCCTTTCTGATGGCTGCGGGGCGACTTCGCAGTAGAACTTGCGCAAAATCTGGCCAAGTGACTCTTCTGAGACAGTAGACGTGTTTAGAGGCTCAGCATACCTAGATCTATGCCAATCTGGAGTTAGAAAAAGCATTTGTTCATTTAAGTATTGAATTAGTGTTAAAAATGTTTTATAATAGTTGTTTATAATTATGTTTTCCTGTTAAATGAGTTTTGTATATATTTTCACTATATTGTTAAAAATATATTTTCATAATATTGTTAAAATATCTTTTTATTGTAAATATTAAAATTTTAAACACTGTTTTTGTACATTTTTAAGTGTTAAATTAAGTTGATTTATCTTTTCACCAATTGGAGAATCAAAATGAAATAATTAACACTCATTTTTCACAAAAGATGAAGAAAAAAACACTTTCATACCTTGAAATACCTTTACTGCCCATTTTGTGTTTTCTCTTGTTCTCTTTGACTGGTGAGACTCTTCAAAAACCTTTATGTCTTCCTCGCCTACCCTTCTAAACCTGTTACAATCTTCTTGTTCTTCCTTCAGTTCTCCTTCTTCCTTCTGTTCTTGTTTCAATTCCTTGATTTCATGTTTTGTTGAATTGTCAGATGCTTTACAATCACTAAATGTTAATTCCAAATCCCGAAATAAGTCATCATCATTGTCATTAAATAGTTCTTCAAATGTTCCATCCATCATGAAATCAAAATCTAGATTAAAATCAATTAAATTATCGTTGCTCATTTTGTTTTCTCTTCTTAAATGAAGTTTTCGTCGTCTGCATTATTTTGACAGGTTGCCAATAATTTTACTACGATTTCATTGAAAAAAATAGTTCCGTAGTAAATAAGCTCCGCCCATTTGTATTATTGCGCCCAATGACAGGACAGAGGTATCGAACAAACGCACGCGATATCCATGGGAAATGCCATTGCACTTTATACAGAAATAAAGTGCAATTGATAAACAACAACCATCGTTAAGGAATGAAGTGTGAATGTAAATATAAAACATTAATAAGCTTATAAGTTGTCTATAATATTTTCTTCAATAATAACAGAAACATCTCGACCATATCTGCCATGCGACGAGCTGGGCCCGTATTCATAATACACATCTTAAGTCATTTCTAATGCACCAGTCAATTGTTACCACGCCCCCTGGTCCGGGGAACAGCGGGGACTTTCGGTCCAGCCAAGCCCGGGTTAAATCCGAACTGCTGGTAAAAGGCCCATTCCCCGCATTTTTTGGCGCGAAGACAAAACCACCGCATTCACCCGGTACTGCGTGCCCAACTGGGAGGTAAAAACACGGCCCATATCCCCGGTTATACCCGGTATACCCCCGGACCTGGGGGGGGGGGGGGGCGTAGTTACAATTGAATGGTGCATTAACGTAAGTCGACTTCTTAAAATGTTCATAGTCAAAATAAAAGAAAAGTATTAACATCAATACCAAGTAAAGCATTTCAGATATCATCAAGTTCTTTATATAAAATAACTAGTAAGAACTTAGGAAAATGACTTAAGTTAGGAAATGAAGTAAGATGTTTATGAATATCGGCTTAGTGCATCAGTAAAAGTAGGTCGTAAAATTAATAATAATATCATTAATTAGTTGTAGTGTTTTAGCGTGTAATTTATATTACGTAGTTCAAAATGGATTCCCAGCTAAGTGTACTAATGAATAAATCATACAGATTCCTAAGAGGAAAGTCCTTAAACGTAATGGCTAAATTAAAATGACTACTCGATCTAATTGCAGCGTGCATAAATGTTAAGTATACTGACAACAATATTTATCCGAGAGATTTTGGAATGTAATTGCCGCGGTGCTCCGATTGCGTTACACCAATGTTAACAATTCACACCACGGTCTATTTCCTAGTCAACGTAGACATGCACCTGATATTCCTCACACTACATTACAAGAGGAGATAACTAAATCCAGCTATGAGAAACCGTTTAGAGTTACCTACCTTTACAAAAATGACGAATTTGTTGGGAACGGTTGAGTTCATCTTCCGTGTTTTGTTTACGCGGCCCGTTTCCTCGTCGACGTGAAAATACACGTCGTAGTCGTCTGGTTCCGCTTTAAGAAAGGAAATTTGTCCGTCAAAACAAAGGGGAATTAGTAGAAGAACAATTAAATGCTGCATCTTTGGTCGTTTAAAACGTATTCAGTTTTGATATGTTCTTATATACTTACAATGCATCACGGAGTATGAGATGTTATTCTGTGACGTCATATCTCCGTCCACCGCTCGTAACGATATAAGGGCTACCGAGATCGATACCCGTAATCTCTATATAATGATGACAATACATCAAGATATAGTATAGTCTTTCATGTTTTTTCGATGAAATGGAGTTTTATCAGTGCAATAACAACAGTGAAAATATCAATTTGATATTTTCACTGCAAAAAAAGGAGTGAAAATATCAACTTTCAGAACTACTACCTTACATATACCTGCACGATTACCCCCGTGGGTTCCCGCAAATAGTCCTACGCCAAACGACAAATAAGTAAAGCAGACGACGAGTCGTCTATGTTGTAACGGTGAGAAATATGTTTGATAATAATAGGAGTGGCGCGATGATATATGTGAAATATTTTTAAGTCAGCATGCTTTCAAGATAAGGGGAATTAGCTCAAGTGGTAGAGCGCTCGCTTAGCATGTGAGAGGTACCGGGATCGATACCCGGATTCTCCAAATGATTTTTATGTTTTTTAACTCTACAGCAAAAATACTTTTTTATTCCAATACCAACTTATATAAAACAAAGTTTAAAAGTCGTTGCCATAATGGGAAAGTATATTACAAGTATATAACCTATAAAAACATATTCAGATGTAATGTTTCGCCCTATAAAATAGTGTAGGAGAGCGTTTTAACTTGTTCACTGTTAACAAGACAAAAAATCTGTTTCGTAACTTTTTAACAAGGGGAAGTTGCAGAGTGTTATCTTAGTATGTAAGGGCTACCGGGATCGATACCCGGATTCTCCATATTGTTTGATGATATTTTTTTAATAAATTTTGAGAACAAAAAAAATCATTTTTACATCAAATATATGTCGATTGATTGTTAATAAAAGACCCATCTCGATAGAATACAAACATGCATGAAAAACATCAAATTAAATAGTCATTCAATATGCTGTAAACAGCATGGTAAATGAATACAAGTATAGGCCAAAATGCAATCTCGAACACCGGAGTGATTATGATAACACCTCGTACTCAATACATGGAAACATCATTCACAAACTATAACAAAAATATATGGAATGACATTCCTTTATATATACGTACCTTGAAAACCCTTAAAACGTTCAAAGGAAATTATAAGATTCATTTATTGTGTGAATGATAAGTTATTTAACATGTTCTTTAACATATGTAAATGTTTAATTTACAGTCATGTCCTTTGAGAGTCTGTCAGTGAATGTTTAAGTATGAATGCATTTGTTAACAGAATGTTTAATAGTTTTATATGTAAATGTATCTTTCTAGTTTTAACATTGACAGGTGACCTATTTTCAAGGATTATGCTTTTTCTTTTGTTTCTTTACTTTGAAGGACATATTGAAAATTTGAATATATGTTCTGATATGTCTAAATGTGTAACCTTCGGTAACTAAATGTACAGTCAGTGCATGTATTGTTTATTGCATGAAATGGACATACACTTTTTCATAGAATCAAAGTTATTTAAATGTCAAGGTGTGTAAGCTTTGCCCATTCGGCGAGTGCTCCGTTAAGATTGTTAGTCATTTTAGTGTTTTTTGGAGCATAGTGCACAGAAGAATGTAACCCTGGCTAGAGCTAACCTGGTTCTTTAACGTGCACCAGTGTATAGCACTATCAGGACCCCCATTTAACGTCCCTTCCGGAAAAAGATTAGGTTTTTTTAGTGATGCACGGGGAATCGAACCTGCGACCCCTGGTCGATTGATAGTCAAGTGCCTTATCACTAGACCACGGATCCGCCACTTAAATGTCAACATTTCAATTAAAGACATATAGCACCAAGACCTGTCACTGTCACGCGACCAAACGCACCTGATTGGGCCTTGTCGGACGGATAGTTACTATTAGAGCACAGGCGATATTTGAGTAAAAAAAAATCTATGTCCCCCTAATGGTTTTCAATTAGTCATTTCGTATCTACGTAAGGTAATTACTGACTGCTCTACCAAATTTTAAGACCGTACGACCAAGCATACTGCACCTATGCATTGGACAACCTTTTTTGTATTCATGGTCTCCGCGAGTTCGATCTATGACTAACTGACCCTACAATAGGGTCATCTGCTTGTCATGACCAACTTCCTTTCCAAGTTAAAGGACTGTGGACCAAGCATACTCTAGTTATCAATCTGACAAGCTTTTTGTGTCCAAGGTCACCGCGACCATGACATTTGACATACTGACCTAACAATAAATTAGGGTCATCTACTGGTCATGAACAACCTCCATGACAAGTTTGAGGACCGTACGACCAGCATACTTTGGCTACCAATCAGACAAGCTTTTTCTGTATAAGGTCACCATGGCCTTGACCATTGACCTACTGACCTCAAATCAAAAGGGGTTATCTGCTTGTCATGAACGATCTCCATACCAGGTCTGAGGACCTAAGGCTCAAGCGTACTCTTGTCATCAATCAGACAATCGGACAAGGCTTGGTCTATCGGCCGACCGACAAATCGACGTGTACAAAGCAATAATCTTGAGAATGTCATATATGTATTCTTCGAAAACGTTATTTGTTAATGTAATTCGTTTATATAACTGTTATTTATATTTTCTTGTTTTCTAATGGCATCCAAATCTAGTTTGCTCTTTTAGTAGTACGGCGTATGGCTCACCCTCGCATCCGGAACAAAAAATGTGTCGTATCCTTTTTGCAACGGCAGGTAATAAATTTCCTACAGTAACACCGTATAGAATCGTTCATATTGAAACATTCATTTAAAGCTAAAAGTGCATGTGTGCTGTTAGTTTAGTACACATATATATACATATAGCTAGTGTACATATTCAAAACAAAGCCCAGCGCCCCCCCCCCCCATCCCCAATTTCACATTCGTTGGTTTTCTTATACGCTTTGTTTCCAAGAACTAAATGGGTTAAAGGATGAACCTCCTTGATTTGTTTTACAATAAAGCGTCCAATGATTCACACACATGTTTTCATGAATGTTTTTATAACTAGCACTTACTGGATCATAAGTATCAACATTTTGTAGTTTTGTGAGAATAAAAGCGCTTATAATTTTGCGACTGTTGTATTTAAACACTATAAACGGGTTATACGTATGGATCTGTTCTAGTTGTGTTTAAAATGAAGACCCCCAAATTTCACACACGTTGGCTTTCTTGCACTTTTTGTTTCCAAACACTAAATGGGTTATACGATGTCCGTTTAGGCCGCGTTGGCGGTGCATTCCATCCAGGTCTTTGTTTGGTATCTAAGGATTTCTTAACTACCACCATTTTCCTTCTCTGCGACTGGTTGGAATATACTGAACCTCTACGCGTGTTTATTGTGTTTAGTGACGTACTGCTCGGGGATTTAACAAAGCCTGCCCCGGTGGCGTAGTTCCATTGTGGAACTGTGAGATGGTCGTTATCAAGTGTAACCTGACTTGGGCTAGCAGGATTGTCAGGAATTGTCGTGTTTAGACTTGAATTGGAGCTTTGGTACACGGCAAACTGTACCTTGGCGTTGTTATCGTTGCTCGGCATATCTTTAACTTTAACCTGTAATAAAACAGACTAAACTAAGACATGAGACAAACATGCGCATGGTTGTGTTTGAAACTACAGCAATGAAATAAAAACGACTAAACTAAGACGGAGGCGTGTGACAAACATGCGCATAGCTGTTTGAGACTACAGCAATTAAATAAAACAGACCAAACTAAGACGAAGGCATGTGACAAACATGCACATGGTTGTTTAAAACTACAGCAATTAAATAAAAATTACTAAAGTTAATCGGAGACATGTGACAAACGTGCACATTGTTGTTTAAAACTACAGCAGTGAATTTGCTGTTAAACGTCGAAAATATAAACATTGTTAAAGTAAAACTACAAATAAGCATCGTCGACAACAGACACATCCGTGTAACAGAATTGATCACACGTGGGTAACCAATGATGCGAAAATAGATGAAAATCACGTATTGATAAAATGTACCTTGGAATGGTGCACCTGGTTTCTATGATGAAAGATGACCACACAGCCAACTATGAAGGCCATGAGGATGAAGACGGTGGCGATCTGGAGAACTAGGCGGACAATGGGGTTGACTGAGGACTGAGGGTCTGTGTTGGGGTCAGAAGGTGCAATCACCACTATGGAGACTATAGCGACCCGTGACTGTTGTTGGGGAGAGTCTTCCATAGCCTGATGGAGCAGATATAGTATTTTAATTATTTGAATGTTGAGTATCAGTTTATCAAGGTATAAAATAGTCTAACAGTTATCTCCTTGCCTCTTAGATTGAACTTGATCAATTTGACGAATGATCTTTTTCAAATTATAGAAAATCACACTGCAAAATTAATAACGGAGTTTAAAACAATTTAAACATTCTGAATAGTATTTTAACCCATCTATATAACATGCTTTATATGTTTTAAGTACTGTCCCCGATAGCTGTGATATAAGTCTTTTCCGGTAAGAGAAATGGGAAACAAAACTACAGTCGAACCCCGTTGGTTCGAACTTGTTTGGCTCGAATCCCTTGTTGGCTCAAATAGACTGTTAAGGATATCTTTAGACTGAACGTAGGTTTTCCAGCTTGGCTCGAATTTTCCGAGCCTTGAGGTATTTTCGCCGGTCCTAAGGAGTTCGAGCCATTGGGGTTCGACTGTACTGGTACTCAAAACATTAATAAGCTTATAAGTTGTCTATAATATTGTCTTCAATAATAACAGGAACACCTCGACCATATCTGCCATGCGACGAGCTGGGCCCGTATTCATAATACACATCTTAAGTCATTCCTAATGCACCAGTCAATTGTAACCACGCCCCCTGGTCCGGGGAACAGCGGGGACTTTCGGTCCAGCCAAGCCCGGGTTAAATCCGAACTGCTGGTAAAATCCCCGCCAAATGCCCCCGCATCCCAGGGACCCTAGGTATGGCCCATTCCCCGCTATTTTGGGCGCGAAGACAAAACCACCGCATTCACCCGGTACTGCGGGGCCACCTGGAAGGTAAAAACACGGCCCATATCCCCGGTATACCCCCGGACCTAGGGGGCCGTGGTTACAATTGACTGGTGCATTAACTTAAGTTGATTTCTTAAAATGTTCATAGTCAAATTAAAAGAAAAGTATTAACATCAATACAAAGTAAAGCAACATAGATATCATCAAGTTTTTATATCAATTAACCAGTGAGAACTTAGGAAAATGACTTAAGTTAGGAAATGAAGTAAGATGTTTATGAATATCGGCTTAGTGCATCAGTAAAAGTAGTTCTTAAAATTAATAATAATATTATTAATTAGTTGTAGTGTTTTAGCGTGTAATATTTATTACGCAGTTCAAAATGGATTCCCAGCTAAGTGTACTAATGCATAAATCATACAGATTCCTAAGAGGAAAGTCCTTAAACGTAATGGCTAAATTGAAATGACTACTCGATGTAATTGCAGCGTGGATAAATGTTAAGTATACTGACAATCAATATTTATCAGAGGGATTTTGGAATAAAAATGGCCGCGGTGATCCGATTGCGTTACATCAATGTTAACCATCCACACCACGGTCTATTTCCTAGTCAACGTAGACATACAACTGATAATCCTCACACTACATTACAAGAGGTGATAACTAAATCCAGCTGTGAGAAACCGTTTAGAGTTACATACCTTTACAAAAATGACGTATTTGTTGGGATCGGTTGAGTTCATCTTCCGTGTTTTGTTTACGCGGCCAGTTTCCTCGTCGACGTGAAAATACACGTCGTAGTCGTCTGGTTCCGCTTTAAGAAAGGAAATTTGTCCGTCAAAACAAAGGGGAATTAGTAGAAAAATAATTAAATGCTGCATCTTTGGTCGATTAAAACGTATTCAGTTTTGATATGGGTTTTTTATACTTACAATGCATCACGGAGTATGAGATGTTATTCTGTGACGTCATATCTCCGTCCACCGCTCGTAACGTGCCCGGGGATAGCGATAATTCGCCCTATAGCAATAATGAAAATTATAATGTTACTTGTACGAGATAAAACAAATGAAAAATATATCTCTTAAATAAAGATATAATTTGATAATCTCAAATTCATTGAATCGATAACTCGGATGAAGGTGGGGTTTTTTAAATATAGTGTTATCAAGATCATTATAAAATAGTTAATTTGAGACCACGCGTATCTACTATCTGAATCCTAAGACCACTACAACCATAAAAGTGACACTGTTATTCAAAATCAATACATACGCATGTAAAACAAACATCAATTTTGACTGATAAACCTTTAACTACTCACTAAATAATGCATTTATGGAAATTATTTATTACTGTTAACAATATTGTAACCGTGTATTTAAAAGCAGAAAGCGCAAAAATATTAAATGATTGGTGAATGCTAAAAGATTTACTGTGGTCT
The DNA here is from genome assembly GCF_026914265.1 of Mya arenaria. Taxonomy (NCBI): domain Eukaryota; kingdom Metazoa; phylum Mollusca; class Bivalvia; order Myida; family Myidae; genus Mya; species Mya arenaria. The sequence goes on from NC_069122.1 coordinate 19,698,383, forward strand.
ACTATAGTCTCATTTGGTAGACATACCATGTTTAATGCTCATTTCTTTCAAATTGAACTCGGTATCCTTCATAAGAACCATTGTTTTTGACATTGATTCATCTTTCTTTTGGAATATTAAAACAATAGTATTAATTGTGGTAAATCTTATTTGGTAGTAAGAGTACATCTTTAAACTTACCATATAGTCTTCGCTGGTATCGGCACTAAATAGAGGGACTACACAACCGCCGGACGTTGCCGCGTCCCGACTCTGAAACTCCGGAAGTGAGTCGTCCACGTCGACTATACTGACCATCACGTGGCGTGGAGGCACCAGCAATGTCGACTGAACATAGAAGTTGGATAATAAGAGTAATTAAGAAAATGCATCGGAGTCATAATGGACTCACATGCGTTTGATTTGCAACTGCTGCGCTTTTCGGAGGTGTCGATAAGCTGCACTCTCACAGATTGACCGATTTGACAACTTTTTCATTTTTTTCTCATCTTCCGTGTTTTGTTTACGCGGCCCGTTTCCTCGTCGACGTGAAAATACACTCGTAGTCGTCTGGTTCCGCTGTAAGAAAGGAAATTTGTCCGTCAAAACAAAGGGGAATTAGTAGAAGAACAATTAAATGCTGCATCTTTGGTCTTTTAAAACGTATTCAGTTTTGATATGTTCTTATATACTTACAATGCGTCACGGAGTATGAGATGTTATTCTGTGACGTCATATCTCCGTCCACCGCTCGTAACGGTATAAGGGCTACCGTGATCGATACCCGTATTCTCTATATTATGATGAACTATACATCAATATATAGTATATTCTTTCATGTTTTTTCGATGAAATGGAGTTTTATCAGTGCAATAACAACAGTGAAAATATCAATTTGATATTTTCACTGCAAAAAAGGAGTGAAAATATCAACTTTCAGAACTACTACCTTATATATACCTGCACGATTACCCCCGTGGGTTCCCGCAAATAGTCCTACGCCAAACGACAAATAACTAAAGCAGACGACGAGTCGTCTATGTTGTAACGGTGAGAAATATGTTTGATAATAATAGGAGTGACGCGATGATATATGTGAAATATTTTTAAGTCAGCATGCTTTCAAGATAAGGGGAATTAGCTCAAGTGGTAGAGCGCTCGCTTAGCATGTGAGAGGTACCGGGATCGATACCCGGATTCTCCAAATGATTTTTATGTTTTTTTAACTCTACATCAAAAATACATTTTTATTCCAATACCAACTTATATAAAACAAAGTTTAAAAGTCGTTGCCATAATGGGAAAGTATATTACAAGTATATAACCTATAAAAACATATTCAGATGTAATGTTTCGCCCTATAAAATAGTGTAGGAGAGCGTTTTAACTTGACTGTTAACAAGACAAAAAATCTGTTTCGTAACTTTTTAACAAGGGGAGGTTGCAGAGTGCTATCTTAGTATGTAAGGGCTACCGGGATCGATCCCCGGATTCTCCATATTGTTTGATGATATTTTTTTTAAATAAATTTTGAGAAAAAAAAACATTTTTACATCAAATATATGTCGATTGATTGTTAATAAAAGACCCATCTCGATAGAATACAAACATGCATGAAAAACATCAATTTAAATAGTCATTCAATATGCTGTAAACAGCATGGTAAATAAATACAAGTATATGCCAAAATGCAATCTCGAACACCGGAGTGATTATGATAACACCTCGTACTCAATACATGGAAACATCATTCACAAACTATAACAAAAATATATGGAATGGCATTCCTTTATATATACGTACCTTGAAAACCCTTTAAACGTTCAAAAGAAATTATAAGTTTCATTTATAGTGTGAATGATAAGTTATTTAACATGTTCTTTAACATATGTAAATGTTTAATTTATAGTCATGTTCTTGAGAGTCTGTCAGTGAATGTTTAAGTATGAATGCATTTGTTAACAGAATGTTTAATAGTTTTATATGTAAATGTATCTTTCTAGTTTTAACATTGACAGGTGACTTATTTTCAAGGATTATGCTTTTTCTTTTGTTTCTTTACTTTGAAGGACATATTGAAAATTTGAATATATGTTCTAATATGTCTAAATGAGTAACCTTCGGTAACTAAATGTACAGTCAGTGCATGCATTGTTTATTGCATGAAATGGACATATACTTTTTCATAGAATCAAAATTATTTAAATGTCAAGGTGTGTAAGCTTTGCCCATTCGGCGAGTGCACCGTAAAGATTGTTAGTCATTTTAGGGTTTTTTTGGAGCATAGTGCACAGACAGAATGTAACCCTGGCTAGAGCTAACCTGGTTCTTTAACGTGCACCAGTGTATAGCACTATCAAGACCCCCACTTAACGTCTCTCCCGGAAGAAGATTAGGTTTTTTTAGTGATGCACGGAGAATCAAACCTGCGACCCCTGAATTGATAGTCAAGTGCGTTATTATTAGACCACGGGTCCGCCACTTTAATGTCAACAGTTCAATTAAAGACATAGCATCAAGACATGTCACTGTCACGCGACCAAACGCCCCTGATTGGGCCTTGTCGGACGGATAGCTACTATTAGAACACAGGCGATATTTGAGTAAATAAAACATCTATGTCCCCCTAATGGTTTTCAATTAGTCATTTCGTATCTACGTAAGGTAATTACTGACTGCTCTACCAAATTTTAAGACCGTACGACCAAGCATACTGCACCTATGCATTGGACAACCTTTTTTGTATTCATGGTCTCCGCGAGTTCGATCTATGACTAACTGACCCTACAATAGGGTCATCTGCTTGTCATGACCAACTTCCTTTCCAAGTTAAAGGACTGTGGACCAAGCATACTCTAGTTATCAATCTGACAAGCTTTTTGTGTCCAAGGTCACCGCGACCATGACATTTGACATACTGACCTAACAATAAATTAGGGTCATCTACTGGTCATGAACAACCTCCATGACAAGTTTGAGGACCGTACGACCAGCATACTTTGGCTACCAATCAGACAAGCTTTTTCTGTATAAGGTCACCATGGCCTTGACCATTGACCTACTGACCTCAAATCAAAACGGGTTATCTGCTTGTCATGAACGATCTCCATACCAGGTCTGAGGACCTAAGGCTCAAGCGTACTCTTGTCATCAATCAGACAATCGGACAAGGCTTGGTCTATCGGCCGACCGACAAATCGACGTGTACAAAGCAATAATCTTGAGAATGTCATATATGTATTCTTCGAAAACGTTATTTGTTAATGTAATTCGTTTATATAACTGTTATTTATATTTTCTTGTTTTCTAATGGCATCCAAATCTAGTTTGCTCTTTTAGTGTAGTACGGCGTATGGCTCACCCTCGCATCCGGAACAAAAAATGTGTCGTATCCTTTTTGCAACGGCAGGTAATAAATTTCCTACAGTAACACCGTATAGAATCGTTCATATTGAAACATTCATTTAAAGCTAAAAGTGCATGTGTGCTGTTAGTTTAGTACACATTTTTGAGGTCGTAAATATCTGCGGAAGCAAAATGTTAAAAGGCATAGAATCGAAGCCGGATTTGTTTTGTAAAATATCCAAAATACGCCTTTTAGACGGAAGTGCCTTTAAGCTTACACGCACAAATATTAAATACTGGTGAGTCCTAAAAGATTTACAGTGATCAACAATCGCCTCATAAGGAAGAAATACCGTGTTTTTTCTGCACCTTTCTTTCAAAATAAACACAGTAACCGTCATAAGAACCACTGTTTCGATATATATTTATCCTTCGAGTGTATATATAGTGGAACATCTTATTTTGGAGTAAGAGTGCATCGTTAAATAACTTAAAGCTATCGTGCTTCGCATTCGATCTTGCCAACCATAAAATAGGCCACTGTAAACGTTTATGGTGACAAACAGTAGTACTATCTAAATAAATAAATAATAAACATCAATATATCAGCAAGAAACAAAATTAAGAAGAGATGTCCTTTGGAAGCAAAATAATAGAAAAGGAAATATAAAACCATATTATAAAAAAACAGTATCGATTTAGTTGAGAGTTTTGATAATATCAGCACTATCAACGCCCCCCACCCCCGGCATCAGCTATATATATACATATAGCTAGTGTACATATTCAAAACAAAGCCCAGCGCCCCCCCCCCCCCCCCATCCCCAATTTCACATTCGTTGGTTTTCTTATACGCTTTGTTTCCAAGAACTAAATGGGTTAAAGGATGAACCTCCTTGATTTTTTTTACAATAAAGCGTCCAATGATTCACACACATGTTTTCATGAATGTTTTTATAACTAGCACTTACTGGATCATAAGTATCAACATTTTGTAGTTTTGTGAGAATAAAAGCGCTTATAATTTTGCGACTGTTGTATTTAAACACTATAAATGGGTTATACGTATGGATCGGTTCTAGTTGTGTTTAAAATGAAGACCCCCAAACTTCACACACGTTTGCTTTCTTGCACCTTTTGTTTCCAAACACTAAATGGGTTATACGATGTCCGTTTAGGCCGCGTTGGCGGTGCATTCCATCCAGGTCTTTGTTTGGTATCTAAGGATTTCTTAACTACCACCATTTTCCTTCTCTGCGACTGGTTGGAATATACTGAACCTCTGCGCGTGTTTATTGTGTTTAGTGACGTACTGCTCGGGGATTTAACAAAGCCTGCCCCGGTGGCGTAGTTCCATTGTGGAACTGTGAGATGGTCGTTATCAAGTGTAACCTGACTTGGGCTAGCAGGATTGTCAGGAATTGTCGTGTTTAGACTTGAATTGGAGCTTTGGTACACGGCAAACTGTACCTTGGCGTTGTTATCGTTGCTCGGCATATCTTTAACTTTAACCTGTAATAAAAAATACTAAACTAAGACATGAGACAAACATGCGCATGGTTGTGTTTGAAACTACAGCAATGAAATAAAAACGACTAAACTAAGACGGAGGCGTGTGACAAACATGCGCATAGCTGTTTGAGACTACAGCAATTAAATAAAACAGACCAAACTAAGACGAAGGCATGTGACAAACATGCACATGGTTGTTTGAAACTAAAGTAATTAAATAAAAAATTACTAAAGTTAATCGGAGACATGTGACAAACGTGCACATTGTTGTTTAAAACTACAGCAGTGAATTTGCTGTTAAACGTCGAAAATATAAACATTGTTAAAGTAAAACTACAAATAAGCATCGTCGACAACAGACACATCCGTGTAACAGAATTGATCACACGTGGGTAACCAATGATGCGAAAATAGATGAAAATCACGTATTGATAAAATGTACCTTGGAATGGTGCACCTGGTATCTATGATGAAAGATGACCACACAGCCAACTATGAAGGCCATGAGGATGAAGACGGTGGCGATCTGGAGAACTAGGCGGACGATGGGGTTGACTGAGGACTGAGGGTCTGTGTTGGGGTCAGAAGGTGCAATCACCACTATGGAGACTATAGCGACCCGTGACTGTTGTTGGGGAGAGTCTTCCATAGCCTGATGGAGCAGATATAGTATTTTAATTATTTGAATGTTGAGTATCAGTTTATCAAGGTATAAAATAGTCTAACAGTTATCTCCTTACCTCTAAGATTGAACTTGATCAATTTGACGACTGATCTTTTTCAAATTATAGAAAATCACACTGCAAAATTAATAACGGAGTTTAAAACAATTTGAACATTCTGAATAGTATTTTAACCCATCTATATAACATGCTTTATATGTTTTAAGTACTGTCCCCGATAGCTGTGATATAAGTCTTTTCCGGTAAGAGAAATGGGAAACAAAACTACAGTCGAACCCCGTTGGTTCGAACTTGTTTGGCTCGAATCCCTTGTTGGCTCAAATAGACTGTTAAGGATATCTTTAGACTGAACGTAGGTTTTCCAGCTTGGCTCGAATTTTCCGAGCCTTGAGGTATTTTCGCCGGTCCTAAGGAGTTCGAGCCATTGGGGTTCGACTGTACTGGTACTCAAAACATTAATAAGCTTATAAGTTGTCTATAATATTGTCTTCAATAATAACAGGAACACCTCGACCATATCTGCCATGCGACGAGCTGGGCCCGTATTCATAATACACATCTTAAGTCATTCCTAATGCACCAGTCAATTGTAACCACGCCCCCTGGTCCGGGGAACAGCGGGGACTTTCGGTCCAGCCAAGCCCGGGTTAAATCCGAACTGCTGGTAAAATCCCCGCCAAATGCCCCCGCACCCCAGGGACCCTAGGTTCGGCCCATTCCCCGCTATTTTGGGCGCGAAGACAAAACCACCGCATTCACCCGGTACTGCGGGGCCACCTGGAAGGTAAAAACACGGCCCATATCCCCGGTATACCCCCGGACCTAGGGGGCCGTGGTTACAATTGACTGGTGCATTAACTTAAGTTGATTTCTTAAAATGTTCATAGTCAAATTAAAAGAAAAGTATTAACATCAATACAAAGTAAAGCAACATAGATATCATCAAGTTTTTATATCAATTAACCAGTGAGAACTTAGGAAAATGACTTAAGTTAGGAAATGAAGTAAGATGTTTATGAATATCGGCTTAGTGCATCAGTAAAAGTAGTTCTTAAAATTAATAATAATATTATTAATTAGTTGTAGTGTTTTAGCGTGTAATATTTATTACGCAGTTCAAAATGGATTCCCAGCTAAGTGTACTAATGCATAAATCATACAGATTCCTAAGAGGAAAGTCCTTAAACGTAATGGCTAAATTGAAATGACTACTCGATGTAATTGCAGCGTGGATAAATGTTAAGTATACTGACAATCAATATTTATCAGAGGGATTTTGGAATAAAAATGGCCGCGGTGATCCGATTGCGTTACATCAATGTTAACCATCCACACCACGGTCTATTTCCTAGTCAACGTAGACATACAACTGATAATCCTCACACTACATTACAAGAGGTGATAACTAAATCCAGCTGTGAGAAACCGTTTAGAGTTACATACCTTTACAAAAATGACGTATTTGTTGGGATCGGTTGAGTTCATCTTCCGTGTTTTGTTTACGCGGCCAGTTTCCTCGTCGACGTGAAAATACACGTCGTAGTCGTCTGGTTCCGCTTTAAGAAAGGAAATTTGTCCGTCAAAACAAAGGGGAATTAGTAGAAAAATAATTAAATGCTGCATCTTTGGTCGATTAAAACGTATTCAGTTTTGATATGGGTTTTTTATACTTACAATGCATCACGGAGTATGAGATGTTATTCTGTGACGTCATATCTCCGTCCACCGCTCGTAACGTGCCCGGGGATAGCGATAATTCGCCCTATAGCAATAATGAAAATTATAATGTTACTTGTACGAGATAAAACAAATGAAAAATATATCTCTTAAATAAAGATATAATTTGATAATCTCAAATTCATTGAATCGATAACTCGGATGAAGGTGGGTTTTTTTAAATATAGTGTTATCAAGATCATTATAAAATAGTTAATTTGAGACCACGCGTATCTACTATCTGAATCCTAAGACCACTACAACCATAAAAGTGACACTGTTATTCAAAATCAATACATACGCATGTAAAACAAACATCAATTTTGACTGATAAACCTTTAACTACTCACTAAATAATGCATTTATGGAAATTATTTATTACTGTTAACAATATTGTAACCGTGTATTTAAAAGCAGAAAGCGCAAAAATATTAAATGATTGGTGAATGCTAAAAGATTTACTGTGGTCTACTATAGTCTCATTTGGTAGACATACCATGTTTAATGCTCATTTCTTTCAAATTGAACTCGGTATCCTTCATAAGAACCATTGTTTTTGACATTGATTCATCTTTCTTTTGGAATATTAAAACAATAGTATTAATTGTGGTAAATCTTATTTGGTAGTAAGAGTACATCTTTAAACTTACCATATAGTCTTCGCTGGTATCGGCACTAAATAGAGGGACTACACAACCGCCGGACGTTGCCGCGTCCCGACTCTGAAACTCCGGAAGTGAGTCGTCCACGTCGACTATACTGACCATCACGTGGCGTGGAGGCACCAGCAATGTCGACTGAACATAGAAGTTGGATAATAAGAGTAATTAAGAAAATGCATCGGAGTCATAATGGACTCACATGCGTTTGATTTGCAACTGCTGCGCTTTTCGGAGGTGTCGATAAGCTGCACTCTCACAGATTGACCGATTTGACAACTTTTTCATTTTTTTCTCATCTTCCGTGTTTTGTTTACGCGGCCCGTTTCCTCGTCGACGTGAAAATACACTCGTAGTCGTCTGGTTCCGCTGTAAGAAAGGAAATTTGTCCGTCAAAACAAAGGGGAATTAGTAGAAGAACAATTAAATGCTGCATCTTTGGTCTTTTAAAACGTATTCAGTTTTGATATGTTCTTATATACTTACAATGCGTCACGGAGTATGAGATGTTATTCTGTGACGTCATATCTCCGTCCACCGCTCGTAACGGTATAAGGGCTACCGTGATCGATACCCGTATTCTCTATATTATGATGAACTATACATCAATATATAGTATATTCTTTCATGTTTTTTCGATGAAATGGAGTTTTATCAGTGCAATAACAACAGTGAAAATATCAATTTGATATTTTCACTGCAAAAAAGGAGTGAAAATATCAACTTTCAGAACTACTACCTTATATATACCTGCACGATTACCCCCGTGGGTTCCCGCAAATAGTCCTACGCCAAACGACAAATAACTAAAGCAGACGACGAGTCGTCTATGTTGTAACGGTGAGAAATATGTTTGATAATAATAGGAGTGACGCGATGATATATGTGAAATATTTTTAAGTCAGCATGCTTTCAAGATAAGGGGAATTAGCTCAAGTGGTAGAGCGCTTAGCATGTGAGAGGTACCGGGATCGATACCCGGATTCTCCAAATGATTTTTATGTTTTTTTAACTCTACATCAAAAATACATTTTTATTCCAATACCAACTTATATAAAACAAAGTTTAAAAGTCGTTGCCATAATGGGAAAGTATATTACAAGTATATAACCTATAAAAACATATTCAGATGTAATGTTTCGCCCTATAAAATAGTGTAGGAGAGCGTTTTAACTTGACTGTTAACAAGACAAAAAATCTGTTTCGTAACTTTTTAACAAGGGGAGGTTGCAGAGTGCTATCTTAGTATGTAAGGGCTACCGGGATCGATCCCCGGATTCTCCATATTGTTTGATGATATTTTTTTTAAATAAATTTTGAGAAAAAAAAAACATTTTTACATCAAATATATGTCGATTGATTGTTAATAAAAGACCCATCTCGATAGAATACAAACATGCATGAAAAACATCAAATTAAATAGTCATTCAATATGCTGTAAACAGCATGGTAAATAAATACAAGTATATGCCAAAATGCAATCTCGAACACCGGAGTGATTATGATAACACCTCGTACTCAATACATGGAAACATCATTCACAAACTATAACAAAAATATATGGAATGGCATTCCTTTATATATACGTACCTTGAAAACCCTTTAAACGTTCAAAAGAAATTATAAGTTTCATTTATAGTGTGAATGATAAGTTATTTAACATGTTCTTTAACATATGTAAATGTTTAATTTATAGTCATGTTCTTGAGAGTCTGTCAGTGAATGTTTAAGTATGAATGCATTTGTTAACAGAATGTTTAATAGTTTTATATGTAAATGTATCTTTCTAGTTTTAACATTGACAGGTGACTTATTTTCAAGGATTATGCTTTTTCTTTTGTTTCTTTACTTTGAAGGACATATTGAAAATTTGAATATATGTTCTAATATGTCTAAATGAGTAACCTTCGGTAAATAAATGTACAGACAGTGCATGCATTGTTTATTGCATGAAATGGACATATACTTTTTCATAGAATCAAAATTATTTAAATGTCAAGGTGTGTAAGCTTTGCCCATTCGGCGAGTGCTCCGTTAAGATTGTTAGTCTCTTTTTTTTTGGAGCATAGTGCACAGACAGAATGTAACCCTGGCTAGAGCTAACCTGGTTCTTTAACGTGCACCAGTGTATAGCACTATCAGGACCCCCATTTAACGTCCCTCTCGGAAGAAGATTAGGGTTGTTTTAGTGATGCACGGGTAATCGAACCTGCGACCCCTGGATTGATAGTCAAGTGTGTTATCACTAGACCACGAATCCGCCACTTTAATGTCAACATTTCAATAAAAGACATATAGCACCAAGACCTGTCACTGTCACGCGACCAAACGCCCCTGATTGGGCCTTGTCGGACGGATAGCTACTATTAGAACACAGGCGATATTTGAGTAAAAAAATCCATCTATGTCCCCCTATGGGTTTTCAATTA